>NC_090729.1:142230868-142278368 GCF_036898095.1 Palaemon carinicauda
TAAAATGTACACTAAGATGTAATTTACTGTTATATCAGGGGCGAAATCTAAAGGTCATTTTTGACGGCCTAGTTTCACAATGTAAATTTCTGAAGAAAATCATTGTATCTCCTATAAAATATGATATTTATGCATTAAAATATACCAAAATATCACGAATTCTATACAGAACAAGAATATATAGAGATATGCCAACTTACCTTTCTGGTATGTCAACAAAATGGCCGCAGACCGCAACAACTCTTACAGCCCAATCTACCACTTGAAATGAAGAATGGGGTTGCAAACTCCATATTATCATCAACATCTCTTTTTAACTCCATTAGAAGTGTGTTGATGACATCCATGCCGAGGGAATACTGCCTGCTGGCCATTATTGAAGATAAATTCAAAATAAATAGAAAAAAAATCAAATTTGCAAAAAATAAAAAAAATTCAGAAATTAGCATTTGAGGGAAAATGGACCTCATGGCAATATATGGCATCTAAGCCAAAACCAATGTCATGCAAGTGGTAGACACACAATCCACCCACACTTTCCAACTATAAAGAACCAAACAAGTATCAACACTGTTCGACAATTTATAATTATGTAATAACTTTGCTGTTTGATCACTTACCCCTTTAAAGGTATGTCAGGGTCGAGGTCGACCCCTGGGGGGGGGGGGGTAAAAAAACGGGGAAGGAGGGAAGTTAGACGAAAATCAGTCCTAAAGCAGACAATGGCTTGTAGACTAGTCACCCCTTGCAGGTCGATCACTTCCATATTCGGGACAGCTGATGATTTATGGGGGAAAAAACAGGTTTTGAAAATGCTGTAGGGGTCGTGTACGGCCCATCATACCTTTCCAGAGTTAATTCTAATAACACTCTAGTTTTAAAGATTTTAGAATGGCTTTTTATTATTGGACGGAGAGGTATAACAGTTCGATTTTGTTGGGTTCCAGCACATGTAGGTGTGTCTGGGAAGGAGAACGCAGATTCACTGTCTAAGAGTGCTGCATCCGAGTTGCTGCCAAGAAGGTATCCCATTCTCTGTAATGATTTCCTACCTAACATCAAGAAATTGGTTTGCAATAAATGGCAACAGCACTGGGATAGCCTACATGGCAATAAAATGAGAGAGGTAACAAATGTCATATCTCCTTGGAGGTATAATATGATGCCCCGAAAATGGGAGACGTCTTTGTCGTCTCCGTATTGGTCACACTCGGTTGACACACGAGTTTCTGCTGAAGGGCCAACACCAACCGTATTGTGATGACTGTTTAGTACCTCTAACAGTAAGGCATTTGTTGACCGAATGCCCTAATTATAACAACTTGCGGAATAGATATTTGTTTGAGGCTCGAGGTGAGGGTGGCATGTCCTACCATGCAAGTGGCATTTTTAGATTTATTTCAGAAGCAGGTCTTCTGAAAAATATTTAACTTTTATGACAAACAACTTTTATGATTTTAATTGAATACTCTTTAATTTTTTATTTTATTTTATTTTTTATTTTTGTATACATAAATTAAATGTTACCGGCGTCAATGACCTTAGATGTCAGGATGCCTGAAAACTTGAAATCAATCAATCAATCCGTATTGGTCACACTCGGTTGACACACAAGTTTCTGCTGAAGGGCCAACACCAACCGTATTGTGAAGACTGTTTAGTACCTCTAACAGTGAGGCATTTGTTGACCGAATGCCCCAATTATAACAACTTAAGGAATAGATATTTGCTTGAGGCTCGAGGTGAGGGTGGCAGGTTCAGCCTTGCCAAGATTCTTGGACATGTGTCCTACTATGCAAGTGGCATTTTTTTATTTATTTCAGAAGCAGGTCTTCTGAAAACTATTTAACTTTTATGACATTCAACTTTTATGATTTTAGTTGAATACTCTTTTATTTTTATTTTTTTTTTATACATAAATTAAATGATATCGGCGTCAATGACCTTAGATGTCAGGATGCCTGAAAACTTTAAATCAATCAATCAATCTCCCTCGTTCGCGAGAGACATTTTACGCCTACGCTTTATTCCCATAGAGCTGGGAGAAAGCTTGTCTTAGGCAATCACCTTCGGGAGAACTTTCCTCTCGTTCGCGAGAAATAACTAGTAGGAGTTTGCTGATCCACCAGGGGCGGCGGGAGAGCTTTCTCCGAAGCAGGTTACCCCTTCGGGTGGAATGGGTCTCATTCTCGAGAGAAGACTGTCTCTGGGCATCGGCAGTCACCCGTTATGCTTGTGGTTTTACTTGAGGGGCGGAACGAGAGCCTTATCTTAAGCGACGTTCTCCTTTGGGAGAACAAACCTCCCCTGTGGAGGTGTTATCTTTAGATCTTTGAACCTTCTGGTTCTCCTTGACCCTTAGGGTCTCATTACGATCACCCTTTGGGCTGGCGTGATCGTGAGCCTTCGGGCTCTCGTCGTGTTGATCCTGCGAGTTCTCGTGACAGTAAGAATCCTTTGGGACTCCGCTTGAAACCTTCGGGGTTCAGTTACGCTGAACCCTTGGGCTCTCGTAACTTTAGTCACTCTGACTCTTCGGTGTTTTGTGACAGGGAAACTTCGGTTTCTCGTTGCTCTGACCCTTCGGGGTCTCGTAATATTAGTTACGCTGAACGCTTGTGCTCTCATAACTTGAGTTAGGCTGAACCCTTGGGCTCTCGTAACTTTAGTCACTCTGACACTTTGGTGTTTTGTGACAGGGAAACTTCGGTTTCTCGTTACGCTGACCCTTCGGGGTCTCTTTCACATTAGTCACGCTGAACCCTTGGGCTCTCGTGATTTAGTTACGCTGAACCCTTGGGCTCTCATAACTTTAGTCACTCTGACACTTAGGTGTTTTGTGAAAGGGAAACTTCGGTTTCTCGTTGCGCTGATCCTTTGGGGTCTCGCAACACAGGCTACGTTAGGCCTTAGGTCTCTCGTGCCCTTAGTTACGCTGACCCTTTGGGGTCTCATGACAGAGAAACTTCCGTTTCTCGTTTGCGCTGATCCTTCGGGGTCTCGCAACACAGTTCACCCTGAACCTTCGGGTTCTCGTGACTATAGTCATACATATATGATAGAAAGTTTGTGGACTCTCATTGTGTTGATCGTTTGCTCTCACACAGCACAGGCTATCATGAACCTTCAGGTGAACGTAGCAGTGAGTACTCTCGCCACACTGAGAGCTCTCGCGCGCACGACCAAAATTCCATCAGGAATCAGCGACAGAGTTCCTGCGGGTTCTCTTCACAACATCCCTTAGGGTCGTGAGGAAGGAATTCACAAATAGATTCTGAACCCCCTTGATTCTCATCCGAATCTCTCGGTTCCCGAGATCCATAGTTTTTTCTATATGAAAAAAAACTACGGTCGACCTCCCCCCCCTACAGGATGGGTCGTTCAAATGCATGACTTAATACGTCACTCAACACCCCAGCTGATTACTATGTCAGCTAGGTTGGTTTCTCCAGCACCGATCTTTTCGTTTTCGAACAAACCACCGTCATCTTCCCTCCACCTCCCCACTTCGAGTGGTTTGGTTAGCAGACGGAAATCAGCGGGGAATGAAAAATACTTTACATTCCAGTTCATTTCCCCTGGCAGGCCTTGCTTGAATTAGACCGTAGTTTTCTTACTAGTGAGAAAGCATTCGATGGCAACTCGTTCGGGCAAGCGGTTGATGGCAACTATGTGTGGTCTTGAAGGAAACCCCAACATACGATACTTCACCCTTTTCGGGAGACTCGTTCCTGAGAAGTTTTACAGAACTTCGAGTGTTGTTAAACTTCATGAAGGCCGTAAGCCTTCCCGGAGCATGAGCTCTAGCTAAGACAAAACCGTGAGGTTATTGTCTTAAACTTGGGTTCTACCCTTTGATTGAGTCACACTCTCCCGTCATTGTACCCTGTGTACGACGACTTGCCGTTTCACACGATAGGCTTCTGAGGGTTTTTATTCCACCCTTACAGGGTTATTGTCTCGAACAATTAGTCCTGAAGGAACAGTGTTAGCTGACGTTAAAGAATGATAGCAACAGCGTGGGTAACTTTTCATTACGTTTATGAACGTTTCAAACCCCTCCCACAATTAACCAGACATATGTTTCTGTGTAATGAACACTGGCTAGCCCCTCACATAAAGAGGGGCAAACCAAAGGAGAAATGATAGCATTTATAACTGTATATTTTGTTTGAGAACATGTGTGCTCCCATTCAACAAAATAATACAGTTAGTCAGCAATTAAAATTCCTTGGGCAATAATGTTGTGATTTGTCGCACATACATTATTCCCGCAACCGGATTCATTGCAAACGTTTCCTGGAGGCTGGGAATACGCATGCGCTAGCGCAGATGGACAAGTACATATGCATTCAAGCGATCTTTCTGCCAATAAGGGCTATATACATCTTGCAATTAGAACTCCATTCTATCAAGTTGTATAGTTATATCCCTTGCTGAAACCAGGTTATTCAGTACATTACTTGGCTACTTTCCTGTAACAAGACATACGGCATTTAGGTTCTGCCTTCTTATAGGCATTTTTTCCTTTCCCCCTATCGGGAGTCTTAGTGTCCTACAAAGGCTTTGGCTGAAAACTTCTCATAAGCATATCTGTTCCCTAGTAGGAAACATTTAATATAAATACTAGTTTATTGATCGGAGACGGAGAAGTACGAACGTTTTTTATCCTAAGAAGGAGAAACCTTCATTACGAACGTTTTCAACATTCTCCAACTGAGTTACCACGACTCAAGTTGAACTATGCATGTATGCTTGTCATGCTCACAGTTCGGTGTTATTACTCCATAGTAGACTTATGCTTTTTACCCATCCAGCAATAGATTGAAGATACCTCTCAATCCCCTCTTGGGTTTGGTTGTGTGTGTTAGGTGATTACCGTACAGTCTCTTGTCCGGAAAGCGATCTCTATGGAGATTCGCTCCTATAACATAAGCTGTGCTGATTAACTGGTTAACCGTTTGGTATCGGTCCTATTCGGCCAACCACACTGGATTGGTGGCAATTGGAGGGAGGACAGGCTGTTCCCCTTCATTGCAAGAACGTGCATATAGTTACAAGTCTCGACATCATCTCGAGATGTATTTATTGCTATGCACTCCCCTCCTCACCGCTGGATGTATTTATTGCTATGCACTCCCCTCCTCACCGCTGGACGATCCGCGGATGATTGGTGGCTGACGAGAGCTTCTGCAAAGAGGTCTGTTTTCTCGTCTTCCCTCTGGATCTGATGCTCTCTTTAATGCATCAAAAGAGGGGGGTAGGGTAGCATATGCTGCACCATTCCATCCTCATCTGTTGGCCCGATTCAGAAAGGTACCAGCATTCACCTCTCTTAGAGAACCATCTAGCAGTACGAAGCCTCAGATGGACAGAGGACAACTAGTTGCCCCCATCCGCTCGCATCATTCCTGGTACAGGAATGTGTTTGCAAAACTACTCATATAGTGGGCTCCTAATGTCTTGGAATCATCTTGTATCCAACAAAGTCTTAACTTTGTGAGGTCCCTGACTGTGGTTATGCTTGCAGGGGCCCTGAACTTCAGGCTCCCACTCGACCGTTCCTAGTCCCGTAACACCAGGCCCTCAAACAAGATGTATTCCTAGATCGATAGGGTGGCCTAGAGGTGTGCTTTATTTTTTTTCCCTCATTCGGTCTGGTGAAAAAGTCCTCAGCCAAATCAGGACTCCAATGACTCCAATAGCTTCGCTATGGCATCCTGCAGAATGGTTCCCGGACCTTCTGCAGCTCCTGAATGAGTTCTGAGGGATCTTTCTCCACGACACAATTGTCCAAGCAGCCACATGGTAACACTTTCCTAAGCCGTAGCTTTGCTTCAACTTCACGCCTGGGACGATCTTACACCTCCTCTCACAGAGAGGCCTTTCGCAACGAGTTGCGGAAAAGATGTCCAGTCACCTCAGACACTTTTCAGTGTCGGTCTTCCAGGCGAAGTGTTCGGTCCTTTGTGACTGATGTCATGGAAGGGGATTCTCTCCCAGCGATGCCTTTACTTATACAAGTTTGAGATAGCTTGTCCCCCGTCGGATCTCAACCTCCTCCTGGGAACGCTGTTCAGGTCCTTCAGTCTCTGAGGGCCCTTCTCTATGAACCTTTATGCCAGGCAGCAGATCGCTTCCTCACGGGGAAGACGGCCCTTTCTACTCACTTGGGCCTTGACCAAGAGAGTTAGTGTGTTTTATGATCCATCTTCTGATGTCTCCTACTCTAGGAGACAGGGGGAAGGAATCCTCAGCGGCATCCCTGAGTGGATTGCCAAGACTCAAAATCCGAGTTTGCCGCATGCTAGGTGCAGCCCATTTTGGATAAAGAGTCTTCGTTCGGTAACCGAAAACCTATCAACTGAGGTTTTACCCAGTGAGGGGTTCCCTTAAAAGAATGATACCAGCTGGCCCCTGTGTGTTGGCACAGTTGACCAGCGCGGGGAAGGTCAAAAGGAGGATCTCAAGAATTTCCTTCCCCTCCGGGATCGGAAGGCAATTGAGGTTGCTCTCAATCTAGACTCTCCTCAATCCTAAGACCCAGAGCTCGTAACGTCAGTGGTGTTGCTACGTCCCTGACATTCAAGAAACTACTCTGTGGCACAGATACTTTAAGTGGGTATGTGGAATCGTCAGTCGACCTTCACGGCCCACTACCTGCAAAGACGTAACCCACAAGAACATGGAGACCTCTTCCATCGGTCCTGTGGTGTTCGCACAAAAAATGGTCTAAACACCTTAGGCTCCTCGATGGACAAGTAGCAGAGGGTTGAGGGCTGAAGTTACCTGGATTAGTGTGGGGTGATTGAGTAAGAATGACTGGTCCTTTCTTCCTTTCACCTTCTCCCCTCTGGGAAAAACAGCTCCGTAAGCCTCAGCATAGCTGACCTCACCTCGCTGCAGGTAAGACTCCTTTCTCTTGTGCCTCGTAAGTATAGAAGAATACTTTATTACGTCCCCAATACCTTTTTGAGGGAGAGTATTGGGTAAATCTTACGAACAATAGGTTTTTTACTTGAGTTCCTATGTTAAAGACAAGCCACACTGTTAATTTAGTTCCATTCACACACAAGCTTCTGCAAGCCGCTATCAGCGCATTACAGCATTTCGACACTTGATTTTAGCCAGAGTAGGGTCCCTTCTACTATCGATCACAGATTGAAATAGAGAGGACCCCGGGTCATGACCAAGGCCAGTTGGTGAGGACCTCCTCCCTCCTAAGAGTAAGTCACCCCTATAAATAGAAGAGGGTTTGTATTTACGCCGGAACAAATAATAAATTTGTAAGTAATTTGTATTTGTTCCTACACTTGATTCAAACCTTCATTCTTTACTATAGGAGATATTTTAGCGCGAGCAGGAAAATACGGCAGAAAAACCTTAACAAGGTAATTACCCACCTGTTCGTGGTTGGCGGACTGCCGGTCGGTAGCTGCTGTTTACCTTCAATCGAATTTTAGCCGTCATAGTGGTAACACCGCTGCTCCTGCTTTTATTTGACTGGCAGACTAGCCTTTCTTTTTTGGTTTTTTGATTAATCCTTTTTTCTTTTTCTTTGTTAGATGCGATGTCCTCTAATGAGGAAGTGTTCCGAGAGCCTTTATGTCGCTGCTGGAGGTAGATACTCTTTCCCTATGCCCTGGCTACAGAGGTCATAGGTATTCTGAAGGCTCCCCCTGCCAAATGTAGAAGTGGACATCGTAGTACCTCCATTTCCTCCTGCTCTTCATCGTCCTCGCCCTCTTTGGAGGCTAGGAGGGAGTGAGATAAGAGGAAAAGGAGAGCTCGCTCTCCTTCGCCCAGACGTTCTCGCCGGAGACACAGGTGACATAGGAAGAGACATCATCGTTATCGCTCTTCCTCGCCTTCTATCTCTTCACGAAATGTCTTGCCGCAAGACTATAAGCGCTTTCGTCACAAACTTAAGAAGAGCGCTTCCTCCTTACCTTAACATAGGGCATCAAGAGCGTACGCACCAACACGCTCATACGCTCCAACAAGAGCATAGCTCCATCACGCGCCATGTGCTCCCCTGCGCGCCATCAATCTCTTGCGCAATGGTGCTCTCCTATGCGCCAGCGCGCTCCCCCGTGCCAGCGCTCTCCCCCGCGCCAGTGCTCTCCTACGCGCCAGCGCTCTCCCGCGCGCCAACATTTTTCTGAACGTGCGCATACGCGCCCAACGTCTCACTCTTGCGCGCCAGGTAAAACCTGCGTGCCAACTTTCTACTGATAACAGGATTTCTGACAAGTCAGCCATGCTGCCTTCTCCCGCGCGCCAACCCTTACCAACGCGCCAGCGCTCTCTGGCTCGCCAGAATTCTCCCGAGCACATCTGCAAGGATATGCGTGCACGCCATGAGCACCCTCTTGAATCCTCTCCTAGGGGTGCGCGCCAACATTCTCCCGCGTCCCGCAGGAATCTATTGTGCGCCCGCACACTAGGGAACTTTCTCCTGCGCGTGCCCTACGGCTGGCACAGACTTTTGAGAACACTCCCGCGCGCCCGTTCACGCCTTCACCTAGATGTTCTCGCCGAAGAGACAGGCGATATAGGAAGAGACATCATCGTTCTTGCTCTTCCTCGCCTTCTGTCTCTCCCCGAGACGTCTCGCCTCAAGACTATATGCGCTCTTGGCACAAATCTAAGAAGAACGCTCCCTCTCGTCATCGTTCTGCCTCGGCGTCTTTCTCTTGCGAGGGATCATCTAAAAAGCCAGATGCGCGGCCAAGGGCAAAGCACGTCCTGACCTCGAACCCTCGTCTTTGCATAATAGTTTGAGGGTCTCGTTCGCTCTAGAAAAGTTAGAAAGAGCGCTTCTCGCTTTCACTCCTTATCTTCAGAGAATATCGCTCTCGCCTTCGACTTCTTGATCTCTGACCCTTTGGGGTCTTGTGACAAGGAAACTTCGGTTTCCCGGTGCGCTATCCCTTCATTTTCGCAACTCAAGTTGCTGAAACCTCGGGCTCTCATGCATTTAATAAGCTGACAACCTCTAGGGGCACACACGATCACGCTGAACCTTCTGGTTCTCGTGAAACAAGTCACCAAGAGTTTTACTTTTATGACGGTGTGTCTTCGGACTCTTGTCACGTGGAGTATTCGCGTACGCTCAACGAACACTGCGCCCATGACCATCAAGAGTTTTACTCTTATGGCAGAGTCTTTAGCCTCCCGTCAAGCAAGGTGTTCGCATGCAATTACCGCTACACACGCAAATCTCCGGTCATACACTCGCGGGGTCAATCCCTCACCCGTGTTTCAGACAGGACAACCTCCCCAGTTCCTTTGCTCCTTAAGGATTTAAGGATTACTAGTCTCTCGGAAACCTCGGAAGAAGATGCAAGGGTTCGGCTCTTCTTCTCTTCGGTTGAGAGCAGAAGGAAAAGGGGAAAAGTGTTAGAGAGGCTAAAAGAAAACACCCAGATAGCAGCAACGTAGAACACAATGTCGATGGCTTTGGCCGTTCTTGTTCGTTATCCTGCGCTTCATGTGGCAGCTCTTGAGTTGCCCATGCTACGAGGTAGCACTCGTTGTCAACCTGCAACTTGATCAACTTGTTGTTGGGAAACATAGATTGCTGCCAGGAGGTTCGCCTCCAGGGGTTAGAGAACCCCCCCTTACGAGGTAGTGATAACTTTACGCAGAATTGGGCTACGTGAGAGAACCACCCCCCTCCCGAGGGAGAGCTTCCTCACTTCAACCCTCTTAATGAGAGAATGCCTTGATGAAGTCATTGAGTTTCAGCACGGCATTTCATTCCCGTGCTGAATCTTGGTGACGGGCAAGAGGGCTCTCGAACTTCGGGAAATTGCTCCCCCAGTTCGAATCTAAATTTCTCTCTTTCATCTTTTTCTTCTGCTTAATATTACTTCGACCTTCTCCTAATTTTATCAACTTTCTTTCATCTTGCTGTCCTATCTCTGTGATTATTATTTTTCTTAGTTATATATATATATATATATATATATATATATATATATATATATATATATGTAGATGTATGCATATATATATATTTATTTATTTTATTTGTTCATTTATTTATTTATCTATTTTTTTTCTATTTTATTTAAATGGTGTGGATATTTCCATATTCGTTATTACTGCCTGCTTAGTTGAATGGGAGAAGGGATCATGGTTGGGAGGTATTCGCATTCAAAGCTATATATGAGAGTATTGGATGATCTCAGCCATCCCAAAGATGGTTTGGACCTTTTTGGCGGAACTACTCTCAAGGGTTGGGTCATCGGAATCTAGGGGGATCCAATCCTTGAGGTGGGACTCTTGGCTTTTGGCCGGAAGCCCATCATTACAGATATGGGGAGGATGATTCCATATTACCTTGGTCCCAGTCCTAACAGGCGGGTTTAGCTTACACCTGTGCCTCTATATCTGTTTTGATGCTATCTTTCGGGTAGGGTATGGAGTGGACCATCTGGGAAGTATACTCTCATTGTGCCGATAGTGGAGAATACAAATTTCCTTTCCAACGTATGATACTTTCTTATAATTCTCAAGTAGGTAAACCAACAAAACAACAACAAAAAACATGAAAATCCCACCCTTAAATATGGACCCTTCAAATACTGACTCCCCATCCCCTGGATTTGCTGACTCCCACCCGGCACTGTTGACGACTTCTGCTACTGTAATTAAGGAAAATTCTGTTGACGACCTTCGAACTAAAAAGGACCACTCTACTGATGTTAAAAAATCTAGCAATTTGGGTAACACGGAAACTACGATTCCTTCATGTTTCCCAAATCCCATTAGAGACAAATTATGATGATATATATAGAGCATTTGAGTGCTATGGATTGATAAAGGAAATAAGGATGAGACTTGGAGATGAAAAATGGGACTCTTGGATATCTTTTGAAAGTCATGATGAAGCGTTTAATGCCATAAGTAATATTAGTAGTATCAAAATTAATGAATTGAACATCATGGGAGCTCTTTGTGATAAGGTCCCAAAGGAATTGGGTGTGTACAAACCTGCTGATTGGTTTGAAAAAGATAGAAATGTACCCATGCCTTCACAGAGAAAACCCAAACCACCAATGTGGCTCTTAGCTGAACCTAAAGGGATAATATGGAATTATTTTAAGATATGTAAGTTTATCCAAAAAAAAGTAGGAACCATAGCACCTGGAGATATATCTCGTTTTGGGAAGAATAATTATCTCATCCATGCCAAATCTTCGACTCAGTCTGCAATACTATCTAACTTACAGACAGGCAGTGATGAAATTACATTGGAAATGAAACCTCATCTAAATTTTAGTTATGGAAGGGGAGTGGTCTTTAATAAGGACCTGTACGAATTTACAGAGGAGGAGATACTTTCTATGTGTCCATTAAATGTATGGAAAGTGCATAAGGTTCCTGGAACTTCAATGATTATACTTTCTTTCCAGGATGCTGATGTACCTTTGCATATTTTTTATTGAAAATGAAAGGATTAAAGTTCGGCCTTTCAAACAAAAGCCTCTGCAATGTTTAAATTGTTTTAAATTTGGACACCCATCCAAAGTTTGCAAAAATGGAAAAATGTGTGGTATTTGCTCCAAAACTTATCATGGAGAATGTACACTTGAGGCCAGGTGTTCAAATTACAATTTGAATCATAAATCAACTGATAGGAGATGTGAACTGTATAAGTTGGAGGAAGCTGCCCTAAACGAATCAAGTTTAGAACACATAAGTGTGGGACATGCAAAAAGACTGTTGAATAAATCAACCAGCTATGCAAAGGCCTTAAAATCAAAGGTAAATTTACCACAGGAGACATCAACCCCACCTAGCACTGCCAGTAATCCTAAGAAGAGAAATACAACCTCTGATAATAAAGTACTGCATGACAAGGTAATCATATTGCCTTCTGAGGCTCTGCCACAGTGTATTAAAAATGGGTCATTGCCCATTTCTGTACAGCCTTCGTCCCCCATTACCAACAATAGTACTAACCTCTCCCAGGCCATGTCCTTGCCTGATTTGATGGAGATGCCACCTGACACCAAGTTACCAGGTGCACCAGTATTGGGGAAGGTGCAAAAATCTGGTAGCTCAAAACCTACTAATCGGAAAAGAGAGAGACCTCCATCTCTCTCGCCCCCTTCCATAAGAAATATCAAAATTACGACGTCAAATAAATATGATGATTTGTCTGTTGATATTTCTGATCTTGAAGTCAATTTAAATAAATCGGAAATTCAAGTGGAGGTCCACCAACCTCCTCAACAATCAGATAAAAAAGACAAGAAGAAAATCATAAATGCTAAACTCAATCTATCAAGACCCTCTTTAATAAAACCACCTAAAAATAGTGTTAGATCAAAAACTGCTAATGGGAAGACTCCATCCAAGGGGTCTACCAAATTATAAACCTTAGTTTTTTCCTCCATTTTGCAATGGAATTGTCAGGGTTTAAGGGCCAAATATGAAGAACTTAAGCTCCTTATTCATGAGCATTCCCCCATAATTATTTGTCTACAGGAGAACAAACTTGATCATAATACCCCTTGTCCTCGCGAATATATTAGTTATAGGACACCATATGATCACCAAGTGGGGAGCCATGGCGGAAGTCTCATATACGTTCGTCGAGATGTTCCCCAAGTTTCTCTGTCTATTCGTACGCCTCTGCAGGCAGTGGTTGTACAGATTGACATAGGGCGAAAATATACAATTTGTTCTCTGTACTTGTCTCCAAATGATAACATTTTGTATGATAACTTAGTGGAGGTGATTCAACAACTCCCTCAACCTTTTCTTTTACTTGGAGATTTGAATTGTAGACATCCTTTGTGGGGTGATGTTTTAGCAAACACGAGGGGAAATATCATATCATCAATTGTGGAAAATGAAGATGTGGGACTCCTTAATACAGGAGAGCCCACACACTTTCATGTCCAGACAGGTACCTTGTCATGTATTGACCTATCAATCGTAAGCTCTAATCGCCTTCTCGACTTCAATTGGAGAACATTAGATGATTGGCATACTAGTGATCATGCACCAATCATTATAAACACCAACAATGGTCCACCTTTACAGGGATCGCCATGATGGAATCTTGACAAGGCAGACTGGGATAAATTTCGTGAGCTAAGCGAAATTGAGGGGGATGCAGGACAGGTTGAAAAATATTGATGATGCCATAGACTTACTGAATGGAACTCTCCATACATCAGGAGTCAATTCAATTCCCAAAACAACAGGGTTATTCAAACGACGACCAGTCCCGTGGTGGTCTTCAGAACTAACTGCCCTCCACAGAGCCACAAGTACATCTCTTAACACGATTGCGTAGACGTAGAACTGATGAGAATTTAATTATGTACAAGAAATGTAGAGCACAGTTCTGCCGTGCCATGAAAGAAGTAAGGAGCCAGTCATGGATGTCTTTTGTTTCCTCCATTAACAGTAGAACACCACCATCTTCTGTGTGGAGGAAAGTAAAAAAGATAGCTGGCAAATTCACCCCCAACCCACCACCAGTGTTGAAGGTGAATGGCCAGTATGTAACTGAAGCAAATGATGTTAGCAATGCCTTGGCTAATAATTTTTCAAATGTATTCAGCAAGTGTGAAGGAGCCCCTGGTCACCAGTATAGGAGCACTGAAGAAAAGAACATTTTAAATTTTGCAACAAGAAGGGAAGAGTCGTATAATTCTCCTTTCACTGAAAGAGAATTTGATTCCGCACTTGCTCATTGCAATGATACAGCCCCTGGACCCGATGGAATTCCATATGCAATGATTAAACATGTACATTTTAATACAAAGCTATTTATTTTAAGCATTATTAATAGAATATGGCATGATCATAGTTACCCAAGTGTTTGGGAACTAGCCATTATTTTAGCCTTTTTAAAACACGGTAAAGACAAGTTTTTAGCAGCAAACTATCGTCCTATTGCATTGACATCTTGTTTATGTAAAATCATGGAGAAGATGGTCAATGTAAGGCTGATGTGGTACCTTGAAAAGAAAGGTATTTTATCATAGATTTAATGTGGATTCCGAAAAATGCACTCAACGACTGATGTGTTGATACGACTAGAGTCTTCTATTTGTGAAGCCTTTGCTTCCAAACAGCACCATGTTACAGTATTTTTTGAACTTGAAAAGGCATATGATACCACATGGAGATATGGTATACTTAAAACCATTCATGAATTGAGATTGAGAGGAGAGCTGCTACTATTTATTCAGGCATTTCTTTCACATAGAGTTTTTCAAGTGAGAGTGGGGGAAACTCTATCAGAGAGTAAGTGCCAGGAAGAAGGAGTTCCTCAGGGTAGTGTGCGGAGTGTAACCCTTTTTGCACTAGCAATTAATGGGATATCCTCAGCCATTCCCCAGGATGTTTTCTCAACATTATTTGTGGATGATCTCTAAATATCATTTGCATGCACTAGAATGGCAATGGTTGAGAGAAAAATCCAACTCTCTATTGATAAAATTATCCAGTGGGCTGACATGAATGGATTCAAGTTCTCGACAAGTAAAACTACCATTGTCCATTTTTGTCGTATCCGGGGAGTACATCCAGACCCGGATATATACATAAAGGTCAACGGATACCATGTGCAAGAGAAGCTAAATTTTTAGGTTTGATATTTGATTGTAGGTTTACATGGGTTTCTCACTTGAAAGCATTAAAAGCTAAATGTGTTGAAGCTCTGGATATCTTAAAACTATTGTCCCATACATCATGGGGGGCAGACCGCAATACTATTTTAAAATTATACAAGGCCTTCATTTTTTCCAAAATTAGTTATGGTTGTGAAATATATTCTTCAGCGACCCCAAGCCAGTTAAAAATATTAGACTCGATACATCATGCAGGTATTAGATTGTCTACAGGAGCTTTTAAAACCTCACCTATCCCAAGTCTCCTTGTTGATGCTGGAGAGTTACCTCTAGACCTTTACCGAATGTCTTCCATTCTTCGGTATTGGTTTAGATTACAAAGACTCCCTAACTCTCTAGCCTTTCAGACTGCAAGCCTTGTAAGACACGCATCATACTTTGAGTTGCACCCAAAATCTCCTCAACCTTATGGCTTCCGGGTGAAACGATTATTAAATAGTCTGGATATAATTAGAAATAAGGTACTTCCATTCAAGGTATCATCAATGCCTCCATGGAAGTTACCAGAGATATCTTTTTGTAAATATTTTATTGGAGATAAGAAGAATATGTCAGACCTAGAAGCCAGGTCTCTTTTTAATGAACATGTTAAAGAACATAGAGGATCAACTTTTATCTATACTGATGGCTCCAAATCTGATGCTGGCGTTGGATTTGGAGTACATAGTAATGGTTTTAATTGTAGAGGTGCACTTCCTCTGACCGCTTCTATATTTACTGCCGAACTGTATGGCATATTAACCGCTATTGAGGAAATAGCGTTGGAGAAGGAGGGTAATTTTACAATTTTTAGTGATGCAAGGAGTGTCCTTCAAGCTATAGAAGTTTTTAATTCTAATAACCCTCTAGTTTTAAAGATTTTAGAATGGCTTTTTATTATTGGACGGAGAGGTATAACAGTTCAGTTTTGTTGGGTTCCAGCACATGTATGTGTGTCTGGGAATGAGAAGGCGGATTCACTGGCTAAGAATGCTGCATCCGAGTTGCTGCCAAGAAGGTATCCCATTCCCTGTAATGAGTTCTTACCTGACATCAAGAAATTGGTTTGCAATAAATAGCAACAGCAATGGGATAGCCTAGATGGGAATAAAATGCGAGAGGTAACAAATGATATATCTCCTTGAAGGTATAATATGATACCCCGAAAATGGGAGACGTCTCTTTGTCGTCTCTGTGTTGGTCACACTCGGTTGACACGAGTATCTGCTGAAGGGCCAACACCAACCGTATTGTGACGACTGTTTAGTACCTCTAACAGTAAGGCATTTGTTGACCGAATGCCCCAATTATAACAACTTAAGGAATAGATATTTGTTTGAGGCTCAAGGTGAGGGTGGCAGGTTCATCCTTGCCAAGATTCTTGGAAATGGTGTCCTACCATGCAAGTGGCATTTTTAGATTTATTTCAGAAGCAGGTCTTCTGAAAAATATTTAACTTTTATGACATTCTACTTTTATTATTTTAATTGAATACTCTAATTTTTTATTTTATTTTATTTTTTATTTTTGCATACATAAATTAAATGTTACCGGCGTCAATGACCTTAGATGTTAGGATGCCTGAAAACTTTAAATCAATCAATCAATCCTCACTTCAACCATTCAGCAACCTTCCCCTCTAAGTCTTGTTCCTCTTTCGAGGGGATCTTCTCCCTCGTTCGCGAGAGAGATTATTACGCCTACACTTTTTTCCCATAAGAGCTGGGAGAAAGCTTGGCTCAGGCGATGTCCTCCTTCGGGAAGACTTCTCTCGCGTTCACGAGAAGGAGAGTATTACGCCTACGTTTTTTCCATGAAACTGGGAAAAAACTTGTCTTAAGCGATGCCCTCTTTCGAGAGAACTTCTCTCTCGTTCGCGAGAAAGAGATTATTACGCCTACGCTTTTTTTCCCATAGAACTGGGAGAAAGCTTGTCTTAGGCGATGTCCTCCTTCGGGAGGATTTTTCTCGTTCGCGTTAGAGAGATTATTACGCATATGCTTTTTTCCATTGAACTGGGAGAAAGCTTGTCTTAGGCAATGTCCTCCTTCGGGAGGACTTCTCCCTCGTTCGAGAGAGAAATTATTATGCCTACACTTTTTCCTATAGAGCGGGGAGAAATCTTGCCCCAGGCAATATCCTCCTTCGGGAGGACTTCTCCCTCGTTTGTGAGAGACAGGTTATTACGCCTACGCTTTTCCCAATAGAGCAGGGAGAAAATTTGTTTTAGGTGATCTTTTTCTTGAGTATCTTCCTCCCATTAACGAGAGAAAACTTCTAGGAGTTTGCTGATCCACACTCCTCCCCCTTACGCTTTTGGTTCTCCTCCGGGGATGGAGCGAGAGCCTTGTCTTAAGCGACGTTCTCTCGGGAGAACAAATCTACCGGGGAGGAGTTATCTTTATCCCTGACGTTCTCCCCCTTGTGCTGTAAGGAGACGTCATTTTGAATCTACTTGTTCTCCTCACGTTGACCCCTCGGGGTCTCGTGACGATCACCCTTTCGGCGGGCGTGATCGGGAACCTTTGAACTCTCGTCACATTGATCCTACGGGTTCTCATGGCCTTAGGAGTCCTTCGGGCCTTTGTCTATTGTTGAAGAATTGTGACAGGCAAGAGGGCTCTCGAACTTGGGGAAATTTCTCCCCAAGTTCGAATCTAAATTTCTCTCCCTTTACTCTATTCCTTCTGCTCAGTATTTCTTCGACCTTCTCCTAAGTTTATCAAATTTCTTTTGCCTTGCTATCCTAACTCTGAGTATTATTTCTCTTACGTTTATATATGTATATATTAAATATATATTTATATATATATATATATATATATATATATGTATTTATTTTATTTGTTCATTTATCTATTTATTTATTTTTTTTTTTTACTTAAATGGCATGGACATTTGCACATTCGTTATTACTGCCCGTTTAGATGAATGGGAGAAGGGATCACGGTTGGGTGGTATCTGCATTCAAAGCTATATATGAGAGTATTGGATGATCTGAGCCATCCCGAAGATGGTGTGGACCTTTTTGGCAGAACTACTCTTAAAGGTTGGGTCATCGGAATCCCGGGGGGATCCAATCCTTGAGGTGGGACTCTTGGCTTCTGGCCGAAAATCCATCATTACAGGTATGGGGAGGATGACTCCATATTTCCTTGGTCTCAGTCCTAACAGGCGGGTTTAGCTCACAACTGTGCCTCTATATCTGTTTTGGTGCTATCCTTCGGGTAGGATATGGAGTGGAGCATCTGGGATGTATAATCTCATTGTGCTTATACTGGAGAATTCAAATTTCCTTTCCAACGTATGATGCTTTCTTAAAATTCTCAAGCAGGTAAACAAAAAAAACAAAAAAATCCCACCCTTGACTATGGACCCTTCAAACGCTGACCCCCATCCCCTGGATATGCTGAATCCCCCCGGCACTGTTGACGGCCTCTGATAATTTGAATAGGGAAAATTCTGTTGATGACCTCGGAACGGGAAAGGACCATTCTACTAATATTACAAAATCGAGGAAACTTTGAATCCTTCATGTTACCCAAATTCCAATATAGACAAACTACGATGATCTATATAAAGCATTTGAATGCTATGGATGTATAAAAGAAATAAGGATGAAACTTGAAGCTGAAAAATGGGATGCATGGATATCTTACAGTAATTATGATGAAGCATTTAGTGCAATAAGCAACTTGAATAATATTAAAATTAATAACTTGAATGTCGCGGCTGCTCTCTGCGATAAGGTACCAAAAGATTTGGACGTGTATAGGCCTGCCGATTGGTTGGAAAAAGACGCAGATTTAGTTATGCCTTCCCAGAGGAAGCCAAAACCAGCAATGTGGCTTATAGCTGAATCAAAGTGGGTTACAGGAAATTATTTTAAAATATGCAAATCAATTCAGAAAAAAGTAGGAACTATTGCACCAGGCGATATATCTCGTTTTGGAAAAAATAATTTCCTTATCCATGCCAAATCAAGTACACAGTCTCTAATACTGTCCAACATGAAAACAAGTAATGATGACATTAAGTTAGATGTTAAACCCCACCTAAATTTTAGCTACGGAAGGTGGTTAGTTTTTAACAGAGATCTGTATGAATTTACACAGAGGAGGAGATACTGGCCATGTGTTCACTAAACGTATGGAAAGTTAACAAAGTCCCAAGTACATCAATGATAATCCTTACGTTCCAGGATGCTGATGTACCATTCCATATCACTATTGAAAATGAAATAATTGAAGTACGACCATTCAAGCAGAACCCACTGCAGTGTTTTAATTGTTTTAAATTTGGACACCTGTCCAAGGTTTGCAAAAATGAGAAAATATGTGGTATTTGCTCCAAATCTTACCATGGAGAATGTGCACTTGGAGAGAGGTGCTTAAATTGCAACTCGAGTCATAAATCCACTGACAAGAGCTGCGAGTGGTATAAGTTGGAAGAAGCTGCCCTTAACAAATCTAGTTTGGAACATATAAGTGTGGGACATGCCAAAAGACAATTAAATAAATCAAATAGCTATGCTAAGGCATTAAAATCAAACACACCTAGTACTGCTAATAACTGTAGAAAAAGAAATATACCATCTAATAAAATGTCAAATGACGAGGTAAGCATATTACCTCCTGAGGCTTTATCACGGCGTATTAACAATAAGGCATTGCCCATATCTGTACAACCCTCGTCCCCCATTACAAAAACTAGTACAAACCTCTCACAGGCCATGTCCTTGCCTGATTTGATGGAGATTCCACCCAAGACCAACTTACATAATGCACCTGTAGTGGGAAAGGTGCAAATCCTAGAATCCCACCATCTATCAATCGTAAAAGAGAGAGACCTCCATCTCTCTCTCTCTCTCCCCTCCATTAGAAAATTAAGGTTATGACATCGAATGAATTTGATGTTTTGTCTGCTGATGTTTCTAATGAACCAAAAGATAAACTGAATAAATCAGAAATTCAAGTTGAGGTCCACCATCTGCCTGAACAAATAGATCAAAAGGATAAAAAGAACAACACAAACGTAAAACCCAACATAACAAGACCATCTCTAAAGAAACCTACAAGTAATAATGTTAGATTAAAAACTGCTAATGGGAAGACCTCATCCAAGATGTCTTCCAGAAGTACTCCTTAGTTTTCTCCTCCATTTTGCAATGGAATTGTCAGGGTTTATGGGCCAAATATGAAGAACTAAGCTCCTAATTCATGAATATTCCCCCATAATATTGTCTACAGGAAAGTAAGCTTGATGGTAACACTCCTAGTCCTCGAGAGTATGTTAGCTATAGAACACCATATAATCAACAAGCAGGGAACCATGGTGGAAGTCTCATGTACGTTCGTCAAGATGTTCCCCAAATACCTATTTCTATTCGTACACCCCTGCAGTCAGTGATTGTACAAATTGATATAGGGAGATAATGTAGAATATGCTCTCTGTACTTACCTCCAAATGATATTTTATATGATGATTTCATAGAGGTCATTCAACAACTCCCTCAACCTTTTCTCTTACTGGGAGATATGAATGGTAGACATCTTTATGGGGTGATGTTTTGGCAAACACAAGGGGCAATATTATCTCATCAATTGTGGAGAATGAGGATGTGGGACTCCTTTATACAGGAGAGCCCATGCACTTCCATGTTCAGAAAGGTACCTTGTCATGCATTGACCTTTCAATTGCATGCTCTAACTGCCTTCTTGATTTTGATTGGAGGACATTAGATGATTGGCATACTAGTGATCATGCACCAATCATTATAAACACCAACAAGGGTCCGCCTTTGCAAAGATCGCCACGATGGAATCTTGACAAGGCAGACTGGGTTAAATTTCGTGAGCTAAGTGAAATCGAGGGTAGTGCAGAACAGTTTGAAAGTATTTATGATACCATAGACCTACTGAATGGAACTCTCCATACGGCAGGAGTCAATTCAATTCCCAAAACCACAGGACTATTCAAACGACGACCAGTCCCATGGTTGTCTTCAGAATTAACAGCCTTGCACAGAACCACTAGAAAATCTCTGACTAGATTGCGTAGATGTCGTATGGATGAAAATTTGATAACATACAAAAAGTGTAGAGCACAGTTTCATGGTGCCATGAAAGAAACTAGACGCCAATATTGGGTGGCTTTTGTTTCCTCCATTAATAGTAGAACACCACCATCTTCTGTATGGAGGAAAATAAAAAAGATTGCAGGAAAATTTACCCCGAACCCACCACCAGTGTTGAAAGTGAATGGTCAGTATGTGACTGAAGGAAATGAAGTTAGCAATGCCCTGGCTGACCATTTTTCAAATGTATCATGCAAAATTGTAGCAGCTCCTGGTCTCACGGTGATGGTCTCATCTCAACTGGGGGGCAAGATCACTCAAAACCTCGTATCAACCAAGGTAATGTCTTCTGAGGCGGAGAGGTCAACTCCTTCTCAGTCTATAGATGAAGCTCAAGGCTGAACGATAGCCCTTAATTGCCGAGACTGAGAGGAGATTTTTCTCACTGAGGTACAAAAGGAAGTCTGGGCACTACTGATTCCTTCCTTTTGAGAACCAAATTGCTCCACATGGTCACTGTTGTAGTGGCTAAGGAGTCCAATGTCTTGGCCCCAGGAGCATTGAAGAAAAGAAAATTTTAAATTTTGCAACAGGAAGGGAAGAATCGTATAATTCTCCAATTACTGAAGGAGAACTTGATTCTGCACTCGCTACTTTGCTACTTGTAACAATACAGCCCCTTGACCCGATGGAATTCCATATGCAAAGGTTAAACATGTACATTTTAATACAAAGTTATTTATTTTAAGCATTATTAATATAATATAGCATGATCATAGTTATCCAAGTGTTTGGGAACTAGCTATTATTTTAGCCTTTTTAAAACCTGGTAAGGACAAGTTTTTAGCAGCAAGCTATCGACCTATTGCATTGACTTGTTTATGTAAAATCATCGAGAAGGTGGTCAATGCAAGGTTGATGTGGTACCTTGAAAAGAAGGGTATTTTATCACTGATTCAATGTGGATTCCGAAAAATGCACTCAACAACTGATGTGTTAATACGACTTGAGTCCTCTATTGGTGAAGCCTTTGTTTCCAAACAGCACCATGTGACAGTTTTTTTTTTTTACACCTTGAAAAGGCATATGATACCACATGGAGATATGGTATACTTAAAACAATTCATGAATTAGGATTAAAAGGAGAACTACCACTATTTATTCAGTCATTTCTTTCGCATAAAGTTTTTCAAGTGAGAGTGGGGGAAACTCTATCAGAGAGTAAGGTGTCAGGAAGAAGGAGTTCCTCAGGGGAGTGTGCTGAGTGTAACCCTGTTTTCATGAGCAATTAATGGGATATCCTTAGTCATTCCCCGAGATGTTCTCTCAACATTATTTGTGGATGATCTCTCAATATCATTTTCTGGAACTATAATGGCAATGGTCGAGAGAAAAATACAAGTCTTTATTGACAAAATTATCCTGTGGGCCAATATGAATGAATTTAAGTTCTCGACAAGTAAAACCACCATTGTCCATTTTTGTCGTATCCGGGGAGTACATCCAGACCCGGATATATACATTAAAGGTCAACGGATACCATGTTTAAGTGAAGCTAAATATTTAGGTTTGATATTTGATTGTAGACTTACATGAGTTTCTCACTTAGAAGCATTAAAAGCTAAATGTCTTGAGGCTCTGAATATCTTAACAGTATTTTCCCATACAAGGCCTTGATTTTTTTTCAAAATTAGTTATGCATGTGAAATATACTCTTCAGCCACCCTAAGCTGGTTAAAAATATTAGATTCAATACATCATGCTGATATTAGATTGTCTACAGGAGTATGTAGAACCTCACCTATCCCAAGTCTCCTTGTTGATGCTGGAGAGTTAACTCTAGACCTTTACCGAATGTCTTCCATTATTCGGTATTGGTTTAGATTGCAAAGAATCCCTAACTCTTTAGCCTTTCAGACTGCAAGCCTTGTAAGACACACATCATACTTTGAGTTGCACCCAAAATCTCCTCAACCTTATGGCTTTCGGGTGAAACGATTATTAAACAGTCTGGATATAATTAGAAGTAAGGTACTTCCATTCTAGGTATCATCAATGCCTCCATGGAAATTACCAGAGATATTTTTTTTGAATACTTAATTGGAGTTAAAAAGAATATGACTGACGTAGAAGCCAGGTCTCTTTTTATGGAACATGTTGAAGAACATAGTGGATCGACTTTTATATATACTGATGGCTCCAAATGTGATGCTGGCGTTGGATTTGGAGTACATGGTAATGGTTTTAATTGTAGAGGTGCATATCCTCTAACATCTTTTTCATATTTACTGCCGAACTGTATGGCATATTAACCGCTATTGAGAAAATGGCGTTGGAGGAGGAGGGTAATTTTACAATTTTTAGTGATGCACGGAGTGTCCTTCAATCTTTAGAAGTTTTTAATTCTAGTAACCCTCTAGTTTTAAAGATTTTAGAATGGTTTTTAGTTATTGGACAGAGAGGTATAATGGTTAGATTTTGTTGGGCTCCAGCACATGTAGGTGTGTCTGGGAATGAGAAGGCAGATTCACTGGGAAAGAATGCTGCAACTGGGTTGCTGCCAAGAAGGTATCCCATTCCGTGTAACGATTTCCTACCTAACATCAAGAAATTACTTTATGATAAATGGCAACAGCACTGGGATAGTCTAGATGGCAATAAAATGAGAGAAGTAACATTTGTCATATGTCCTTGGAGGTATGAGATGATGCCCTGAAAATGGGAGACTTCTCTTTGTCGTGTCCGTATTTGTCACACTCGGTTGACACACGAGTTTCTGCTGAAGGGCCAACACCAATCATATTGTGACGACTGTTTAGTACCTCTAACAGTGAGGCATTTGTTGACCGAATGCCCAATTATAATAAGGAATAGATATTTGTTTGAAGCTTGAGGTGAGGGTGGCAGGTTCAGCCTTGCCAAGATTCTTTGATATGTGTCCTACTATGCAAGTGGCATTTTTAGATTAATTTCAGACGCAGGTCTTTTGAAAACTATCTAACTTTTATAATGACATTCAACTTTTATGGTTTTAATTGAACATTCTTTAATTTATATATATATATATATATATATATATAAACTAAATGATATCTGCGTCAATGACCCTAGATGTCAGGATGCCTGAAAACTTTAAATCAATCAATCAGTCAATCGTGCCTCTGTCGCGCTAGACTTTAGAGTTCACACGACTTGCAACCTTCGTGTTTCAGTTACGCTGAGTCGTAGGGATCTCGTAACAATTAGCACAGTGTCCGCGCACGCACGCAATTACCAATATGCACGCGACCATCGTCATCAAGAGTTTTACTCTTATGACAGAGTGTCTTCCGACTCTCGTCAACGGTCTTCGCCATTACCTTCAGACACTCTGACTTCTACCGTTCTTCCCCTTTCGATGCGAGGGGTAAGACATAAGGTTAGTCTGCTACTCGCGTCTCCACTTTCCCTGTAATAACACGCAAGGATTTAGCGCAGCCTGAGGATTCCTCGGGAGAGCTGCCGTCGAGGGACTTAGAATTCTCCTATTTAAGGACTCTAAGTACCAATCATTATAAACACCAACAAGGGTCCGCCTATGCAAAGATCGCCACGTTGGAATCTAGACAAGGCAGACTGGGTTAAATTTTCTGAGCTAAGTGAAATCGAAGGGAGAGCAGAACAGTTTGAAAGTATTGATGATGCCATAGACCTACTGAATGGAACTCTTCATATAGCAGGAATCAATTCGATTCCCAAAACCACAGGACTATTCAAAAGACGAACAGTCCCGTGGTGGTCCTCAGAATTAACAGCCTTGCACAGAGCCACCAGAAAATCCATGACTAGATTACGTAGACGCCGTACTGATGAAAATTTGATATCATACAAAAAGTGTAGAGCACAGTTCCGTCATGCCATGAAAGAAGCTAGACGCCAATCTTGGGTGGCTTTTGTTTCCTCCATTAATAGTAGAACACCACCATCTTCTGTATGGAGGAAAATAGAAAAAAATTGCAGGCAAATTTACCCCGAACCCACCACCAGTGTTGAAAGTGAATGGTCAGTTTGTGACTGAAGGAAATGAAGTTAGTAATGCCATGGCTGACCATTTTTCAAATGTATCGTGCAAGAGTGTAGCAGCTCCTGGTCACCAGTACAGGAGCATTGAAGAAAAGAAGATTTTAAATTTTGCAACAGGAAGGGAAGAATCGTATAATTCTCCTTTTACTGAAAGAGAACTTGATTCCGCACTCGCTACTTGCAACGATACAGCTCCTGGACCCGATGGAATTCCATATGCAATGGTTAAACATGTACATTTTAATACAAAGTTATTTATTTTAAGTATTATTAATAGAATATGGCATGATCATAGTTACCCAAGTGTTTGGGAACTAGCCATTATTTTAGCCTTTTTAAAACCTGGTAAGGACAAGTTTTTAGCAGCAAGCTATCAACCTATTGCATTGACATCTTTATCTAAAATCATGGAGAAGATGGTCAATGTAAGGTTGATGTGGTATCTTGAAAAGAAGGGCATTTTATCACCGATTCAATGTGGATTCAGAAAAATGCGCTCAACAACTGATGTGTTAATAAGACTTGAGTCCTCTATTTGTGAAGCCTTTGCTTCCAAACAACACCATGTGACAGTTTTTTCGACCTTGAAAAGGCATATGATACCACATGGAGATATGGTATACTTAAAACAATTCATGAACTAGGATTAAAAGGAGAACTACCACTATTTATTCAGTCATTTCTTTCGCATAAAGTTTTTCAAGTGAGAGTGGGGGAAACTCTATCAGAGAGTAAGTGTCAGGAAGGAGTTCCTTAGGGTAGTGTGCTGAGTATAACCCTGTTTGCACTAGCAATTAATGGGATATCCTCAGTCATTCCCCAGGATGTTCTCTCAACATTATTTGTGGATGATCTCTCAATATCATTTGCTGGCACTAGAATTGCAATGGTTGAGAGAAAAATCCAACTCTCTATTAATAAAATTATCCAGTGGGCTGTGGCATGAATGGATTTAAGTTCTCGACAAGTAAAACTACCATTGTCCATTTTTGTCGTATCCGGGGAGTACATCCAGACCCGGATATATACATTAAAGGTCAACGGATACCATGTGCAAGTGAAGCTAAATTTTTAGGTTTGATATTTGATTGTAGGCTTACATGGGTTTCTCACTTAAAAGCATTAAAAGCTAAATGTGTTGAAGCTCTGAATATCTTGAAAGTATTGTCCCATACATCATGGGGGCAGACTGCAATACTATTTTAAAATTATACAAGGCCTTGATTTTTTCCAAAATTAGTTATGGATGTGAAATATATTCTTCAGCGACCCCAAGCCGGTTAAAAATTTTAGACTCGATACATCATGCAGGTATTAGTTTGTCTACAGGAGCTTTTAAAACCTCGCCTATCCCAAGTCTCCTTGTTGATGCTGGAGCGTTACCTCTAGACCTTTATCGAATGTCTTCCATTATTCGGTATTGGTTTAGATTGCAAAGACTCCCTAACTCTCTAGTCTTTCAGACTGCAAGCCTTGTAAGACACGAATCATACTTTGAGTTGCACCCAAAATCTCCTCAACCTTATGGGTTTTGGGTGAAACGATTATTAAACAGTCCGGATATAATTAGAAGTAAGGTACTTCCATTCAAGGTATCATCAACGCCTCCATGGAAGTTACCAGAGATATCTTTTTGTAAATATTTTATTGGAGATAAGAAGAATATGTCAGACCTAGAAGCCAGGTCTTTTTTTATTGAACATACATAGAGGATCAACTTTTATCGATACTGATGGCTCCAAATCTGATGCTGGCATTGGATTTGGAGTACATAGTAATGGTTTCAATTGTAGAGGTGCACTTCCTCTGACCGCTTTCATATTTACTGCCGAATTGTATGGCATATTAACCGCTATTGAGAAAATAGAGTTGGAGTAGGAGGGTAATTTTACAATTTTTAATGATGCAAGGAGTGTCCTTCAAGCTATAGAAGTTTTTAATTCTAATAACCCTCAAGTTTTAGATTTTAGAATGGCTTTTTATTATTGGACGGAGAGGTATAACAGTTCAATTATTTGGGTTCCAGCACTTGTAGGTGTGTCTGGGAATGAGAAGGCAGATTCACTGGCTAAGAAGGCTGCATCCGAGTTGCTGCCAAGAAGGTATCCCATTCCCTGTAATGATTTCTTACCTGACATCAAGAAATTGGTTTGCAATAAATGGCAACAGCAATGGGATAGCCTAGATGGGAATAAAATGCGAGAGGTAACAAATGTCATATCTCCTTGGAGGTATAACATGATGCCCCGAAAATGGGAGACGTCTCTTTGTTGTGTCCGTATTGGTCACACTCGGTTGACACACGAGTTTGTGCTGAAGGGCCAACACCAACCGTATTGTGACGACTGTTTAGTACCTCTAACAGTGAGGCATTTGTTGACCGAATGCCCCAATTATAATAACTTAAGGAATAGATATTTGTTTGAGGCTCGAGGTGAGGGTGGCAGGTTCATCCTTGCCAAGATTCTTGGAAATGATGTGTCCTATGAAAGTGACATTTTTAGATTTATTTCAGAAGTAGGTCTTCTGAAAACTATTCAACTTTTATGACATTCAACTTTTATGATTTTAATTGAATACTCTTTTATTTTTTATTTCATTTTATTTTTTACTTTTGTATACATAAATTAAATGTTACCGGCGTCAATGACCTTAGATGTCAGGATGCCTGAAAACTTTAAATCAATCAATTAAGGACTCTAAGAACTATGTGTAATATCTCATGCCTTGTCGATTTGCATCTGTCTCCTCGACCTCTTGGCGCTCCAGCCTTAGACAGGGTATGTCGTCCACCCCAAACCCTAAGACCAGAATTGATCTTCCGGCTGTGGCCTGATTGGTAACGTCTCTGATTGGTGTTAGACAGTCTGGGGTTTGAGTCCCACCCCGACTCTTTAGTGCCATTAGTGCCTGCAACCTTACCATTCTTTTGAGCTAAGGTTGGTGGGTTTGGGAGAGCCTATAGGTTTATCTGCTGATTCATCAGCAGCCACTGCCTGTCCCTCCCTGTTCCTAGCTGGAATGGAGAGGAGGCTTGGTCGTTGACCATATAATATATGGTGAGTCTTAAGGGTATTGTCCTAATTGCTAGTGCAATGTCACTGTCCTTTGGCTCTGCCATTCTTCAGCGACCTTTAAACCTTGTCTGTTCGCCGAGATCAGAGACATCAACCCTTCTCCACTGATCTTGGATCCCCTTACGGCGAGGCTCACACCGGGCTAATCCTCGAAGAGACACTCTACTCTTCCAGGCTCTTCTCAGTCACAGAAGCATCGGCAATAAAAGCGACTTCAATGTCCCTTCTGGCTTGACACGTGGTCTGGTACAATTGGCTACCTTGCTAGCCACGAGGACTTGTCAAACCAAGACTCCAGCCAGTCCCTACAGGAAGTCCTAACTGCTGGGGCCAAGACAATGGACTTCTTAACCGCTACAACAGCGACCATGTGGAGCAATTGATTTCTCAAAAGGAAGGAATCAGTAGCGCCCAGACTTCCTTTTGTACCTCAGTGAGAAAAATCTCCTTTCAGTCTCGGCGATTAAGGGCTATCGTTCAGCTTTGAGCTTCATCTGTAGACTGAGAAAGAGTTGACCTCTCTACCTCAGAAGACATCACCTTTGTTGATACGGGGTTTTGAGTAATCTTGCCCCCCAGTTGAGATTAGACCATTACCGTGAGTCGTGTCTTACGTTCCCTGAAGGGTCTGCACTATGAGCCCTTAAGGGCCTCAGGCTACTTTCTGAACCTTAAGACAGTCTTCCTCGTACCTCTGTCCTCGGCTAAAAGGGTCAGTGAGTTACATGGTCTGTCTTACGTCGTCACCCATTCTAACCCCCCAGATGCTGAAGCCTTGATGAGGATGGGGGGGCTTAGGGACTAGCAGTTGGGCTCTAATTAACAATGGGAACTACTTCCCCACTGGACCTCGGTGCCCAACTGTTGATCCAACTAAATTAGTCAGCACTTTCTCTCCGTTCTTTTGATTACTTCTTATTTTCTCCCATCTCTTCCTCTTGGGCATGAACTTGTTGACGACTTTAGCTTGTACGACTTAGGTTTTGACTGCTGCTTTGGATTTGGCGCAGGGTGGGATGGATGTCATACCATCTCAACCTGTACAAATTTAGACGCCATCACCCTCTGGCAGACCCCATTGGGTGCAGACTAAGTCTGTTAAGAGTCGGGCTCCAATGATCCGGTTTTAAGTCGCCCATATTTGCGGGTAATGGGTGATGCTAGGCATTGGAGTCGTCGGTGGGAGGGGCTAACTACCCCCACTGACCAGTGTACGCCCACCTTAAGAGAGGCAGCCCCTCTCTAATAGAGGACTGGTCCCCGCTGAAGCCTCTTCTCGTGTTGGGCCACATGGGATAGGAGGACTGAAATCCTCCGATAAGAGGTGGATAACCCGGCTTGCTTCTACTCCAAAAACTAACCCCTCTGTTGACGACCCGGAAACTCTGAAGGACCATGCTACTTATGTTAAAAAACAAAGTAATTTGGGTGACATGGAGAATTTGCGAATCCTTCACGTCACTCGGATCCCCATTGAAACCAATTACGATGTTCTATATAAATTATTTCAATGTTATGGTCACATCAGGGAAATTAGAATGAGGCTTGAAGGTGACAAATGGGATTCATGGATATCATTTGATAACCATGATGAAGCATTCAAAGCTATCAATGATATCATAAATATTAAAATCAGTAATTTGAATTTCAAGGGTGCTCTTTGCGATCAGGTACCTAAGAATCTGGATGTATATAGGCCTGCAGATTGGATTGATAAAGGTATAGAGGTAGTTGTACCTTCCCAGAGAAAGCCAAAACCACCAAAGTGGCTTGTTGCTCAATCAAAAGGGAGTACTGGAAATTATTTCAAAATATGTAAATTTCTTCAAAAGAAAGTAGGTACTATCGCACCAGGAGATATATCTCGGTTTGGAAAGAACAGTTTCCTAATAAGTGCCAAATCAGAAACTCAATCGGTTATACTTTCCAATTTAAATACAGATAACGAAGACATAAAGCTGGATGTGAAACCCCATCTAAACTTCAGTTATGGAAGGGGAGTAGTTTTTAATAGAGACATATGAATTCACAGAAGAGGAGATATTGGCCATGTGTCCTTTAACTGTGTGGAAAGTGCATAAAGTCCCTGGAACGTCAATGATTATCCTGACTTTCCAGGATGCTGATGTGCCTTTCCACATTTACATAGAGAATGAACGAATGAAAGTGCGAACTTTTAAGCAGAAGCCGCTGCAATGTTTTAATTGCTTTAGATATGGGCACCCATCTAAAGTATGTAAGAATGATAAAATGTGTAGTACATGCTCTAATGTTTACCATGGAGACTGTACACTAGAGGCCAATTGTATAAACTGCAATTTGAATCACAAATCTACGGATAGGAACTGCCAGCAATATAAATTGGAAGAGGCTGCTCTCAATAAATCCAGTATCGAACACATAAGTGTGGGGCATGCCAAGAGACTATTGAGTAAATCAGCAAGTTATGCAAAAGTATTGAAATCGGGAGAAAAAATGAGGCAGGAGACATCTAACCCACCTAATACTGCCTCTATTCCCCAGAAAAGAAATTTGCCATCTTCTGATAGAATTCTAGAGGATAAGGCAAGAATATCACGTAAGACCTTTCTCACCTCTAGTAAACCTTTGTCCCCCACTACAAAGGATAATACTAACCTCTCTCAGGCCATATCTTTGCCTGATTTGATGGAGGTTCCACATGAAACAGAATTATCAGGTGCGCCTGTAGTGGGGAAAACATCAAAACCTAATAAATCACCACCTGTCAATAGGAAAAGAGAGAGACCTCCATCTCTCTCACCCCCATCCATTAAAAACACCAAAGTTATGACATCAAATAGATATGATGTTTTGCCTGTTGATATTTCAGATCAACAGGAAAACTTCTTGAATCAATCAAAAATTCAAGTGGAGGTCCACCATCCCCCACAAGAATTAGGTAACAACAACACTGAAAAGGCTAATATAAAACCTAATTTATCAAGACCCAAACTTAAAAAGCCTACAGAAAATATTGTCAAATAAAAAACTGTCAATGGGAAGACCTCATCAAAGATGTCTTCCAGAAAATAATACATAGTTTTTTCATCCATTTTTCAATGGAATTGTCAGGGTATGAGGACCAAATATGAAGAACTTGAGCTCTTAATTCACGAGCATTCCCCCATAATTGTATGTCTCCAGGAGAGCAAGCTTGATGCTTAATACCCCTTGTCCTCGCGAATATATTAGTTATAGGACACCTTATGATCACAGAGTAGGGATCCATGGCGGAAGTCTCATGTACATTCGTCGAGATGTTCCCCAAATACCTATATCTATACGTACAACCCTGCAGGCAGTTTTATAAATTGATATAGGGAGAAAATATACAATATGCTCTCTGTACTTACCTCCAAATGATAATATTTTATATGATGATTTAGCAGAGGTCATTCAACAACTCCCTCAACCTTTTCTCTTACTGGGAGATATGAATGGTAGACATCCTTTATGGGGTGATGTTTTGGCCAACACAAGGGGCAATATTATCTCATCAATTGTGGAGAATGAGGATGTGGGACTCCTTAATACAGGAGAGCCCACACACTTCCATTTTCAGACAGGTACTTTGTCATGCATTGACCTTTCAATTGCAAGCTCTAACTGCCTTCTTGATTTTGATTGGAGGACATTAGATGATTGGCATACTAGTGATCATGCACCAATCATTATAAACACCAACAAGGGTCCGCCTTTGCAAAGATCGCCAAGTTGGAATCTAGACAAGGCAGACTGGGTTAAATTTTCTGAGCTAAGTGAAATCGAAGGGAGAGCAGAACAGTTTGAAAGTGTTGATGATGCCATAGACCTACTGAATGGAACTCTTCATACAGCAGGAGTCAATTCAATTCCCAAAACAACAGGGTTATTCAAACGACGACCAGTCCCGTGGTAGTCTTCAGAACTAACTGCACTCCACAGAGCCACAAGAAGATCTCTAACACGATTGCGTAGACGCAGAACTGATGAGAATTTGATTATGTACAAGAAATGTAGAGCACAGTTCCGTCGTGCCATGAAAGAAGCAAGGCGCCAGTCATGGATGTCTTTTGTTTCCTCCATTAACAGTAGAACACCACCATCTTTTGTGTGGAGGAAAGTAAAAATGATAGCTGGCAAATTCACCCCCAACCCACCACCAGTGTTGAAGGTGAATGGCCAGTATGTAACTGAAGCAAATGAAGTTAGCAATACCTTGGCTAATCATTTTTCAAATGTATCCAGCAAGTGTGAAGGAGCCCCTGGTCACCAGTATAGGAGCACTGAAGAAAAGAAAATTTTAAATTTTGCAACAAGAAGGGAAGAATCGTATTATTCTCCTTTTACTGAAAGAGAATTTGATTCCGCACTTGCTCATTGCAATGATATAGCCCCTGGACCCGATGGAATTCCATATGCAATGATTAAACATGTACATTTTAATACAAAGCTATTTATTTTAAGCATTATTAATAGAATATGGCATGATCATAGTTACCCAAGTGTTTGGGAACTAGCCATTATTTTAGCCTTTTTAAAACCCGGTAAAGACAGGTTTTTAGCAGCAAACTATCGTCCTATTGCATTGACATCTTGTTTATGTAAAATCATGGAGAAGATGGTCAATGCAAGGCTGATATGGTACCTTGAAAAGAAAGGTATTTTATCACCGATTCAATGTGGATTCCGAAAAATGCACTCAACGACTGATGTGTTGATACGACTTGAGTCTTCTATTTGTGAAGCCTTTGCTTCCAAACAGCACCATGTTACAGTATTTTTTGACCTTGAAAAGGCATATGATACCACATGGAGATATGGTATTCTTAAAACCATTCATGAATTGGGATTGAGAGGAGAGCTGCCACTATTTATTCAGGCATTTCTTTCACGTAGAGTTTTTCAAGTGAGAGTGGGGGAAACTATCAGAGAGTAAGTGCCAGGAAGAAGGAGTTCCTCAGGGTAGTGTGCTGAGTGTAACCCTTTTTGCACTAGCAATTAATGGGATATCCTCAGCCATTCCCCAGGATGTTCTCTCAACATTATTTGTGGATGATCTCTCAATATCATTTGCTGGCACTAGAATTGCAATGGTTGAGAGAAAAATCCAACTCTCTATTGATAAAATTATCCAGTGGGCTGACATGAATGGATTTAAGTTCTCGATAAGTAAAACTACCATTGTCCATTTTTGTCGTATCCGGGGAGTACATCCAGACCCGATATACATATTAAAGGTCAACGGATACCATGTGCAAGTGAAACCAAATTTTTAGGTTTGATATTTGATTGTAGGCTTACATGGGTTTCTCACTTAAAAGCATTAAAAGCTAAATGTGTTGAAGCTCTGAATATCTTAAAAGTATTGTCCCATACACCGTGGGGGCCAGACCGCAATACTATTTTAAAATTATACAAGGCCTTGATTTTTTCCAAAATTAGTTATGGTTGTGAGGTATATTCTTCAGCCACCCCAAGCCGGTTAAAAATTTTAGACTCGATACATCATGCAGGTATTAGATTGTCTACTGGAGCTTTTAAAACCTCGCCTATCCCAAGTCTCCTTGTTGATGCTGGAGAGTTACCTCTAGACCTTTACCGAATGTCTTCCATTCTTCGGTATTGGTTTAGATTGCAAAGACTGCCTAACTCTCTAGCCTTTCAGACTGCAAGCCTTGTAAGACACGCATCATACTTTGAGTTTCACCCAAAATCTCCTCAACCTTTTGACTTTCGGGTGAAACCATTATTAAATAGTCTGGATATAATTAGAAATAAGGTACTTCCATTCAAGGTATCATCAACGCCTCCATGGAAGTTACCAGAGATATCTTTTTGTAAATATTTTATTGGAGATAAGAAGAATATGTCAGACCTAGAAGCCAGGTCTCTTTTTAATGAACATGTTAAAGAACATAGAGGATCAACTTTTATCTATACTGATGGCTCCAAATCTGATGCTGGCATTGGATTTGGAGTACATAGTAATGGTTTTAATTGTAGAGGTGCACTTCCTCTGACCGCTTCCGCATTTACTGCCGAACTGTATGGCATATTAAACGCTATTGAGAAAATAGCGTTGGAGAAGGAGGGTAATTTTACAATTTTTAATGATGCAAGGAGTGTCCTTCAAGCTATAGAAGTTTTTAATTCTAATAACCCTCTAGTTTTAAAGATTTTAGAATGGCTTTTCATTATTGGATGGAGAGGTATAACAGTTCAATTTTGTTGGGTTCCAGCACATGTAGGTGTGTCCGGGAATGAGAAGGCAGATTCACTGGCTAAGGAGGCTGCATCCGAGTTGCTGCCAAGAAGGTATCCCATTCCCTGTAATGATTTCTTGCCTGACATCAAGAAATTGGTTTGCAATAAATGGCAACAGCAATGGGATAGTCAAGATGGCAATGAAATGCGAGAGATAACAAATGACATATCTCCTTGGAGGTATAATATGATGCCCCGAAAATGGGAGACGTCTCTTTGTCGTCTCCGTATTGGTCACACTCGGTTGACACGCGAGTTTCTGCTGAAGGGCTAACACCAACCGTATTGTGACGACTGTTTAGTACCTCTAACAGTAAGGCATTCGTTGACCGAATGCCCAAATTATAACAACTTAAGGAATAGATATTTGTTTGAGGCTCGAGGTGAGGGTGGCAGGTTCATCCTTGCCAAGATTCTTGGAAATGATGTGTCCTACCATGCAAGTGGCATTTTTAGATTTATTTCAGAAGCAGGTCTTCTGAAAAATATTTAACTTTTATGACATTCAACTTTTATGATTTTAATTGAATACTCTTTTATTTTTTATTTTATTTTATTTTTTATTTTTGTATACATAAATTAAATGTTACCGGCGTCAATGACCTCAGATGTCAGGATGCCTGAAAACTTTAAATCAATCAATCAATCAATCACCCATTCTAAGGGATGGGGGGGGGGAAGTTTCTCGCTACTTTGTACTGCGCTTGGTGGCTAGACTCATAATCCTACATCTACCGATGAGAGATTTCGAGAATTTCAGTTTTCCAGCCTCAATAAGGTAACACAGGATACAGACTGGTCGTTACTATGCCCAGTCAGGGCGCTAAAGAAATATCTGAAGCGCACCAGACGTTTTCAGACCACGACTCCGTCATCTCTTCCTTAGTACCAACAAGGTAAATAAGAGAACCTCTCGCAACACCATCCCTTTCTGGCTCAAGAAAGTTATTGCGAGGTCTTTTCACGGAGACCCAGAGGCAGCACAACCCAAAGCCCATTAAGTTATGGGAGTGGCTGCCTCACTGGCATTTAAGAGAAATTTTTTAGTTGAGCGATGTTACACATAGGTCTCTAGACTTTCTATAGGGCCGATTGTGACAGGTCAAGGGGTACTGTAGCTACCTTACGCCCTTTCAGGGGACAGTAACCATAGGCTGAGGATATTGGGTTACACTAGGTTTTAAGAAGGACATCCATATATCTTCGTCGTCTCCTTCTCTCTCTCATATGGGAATCCTAGTCTGTATCCAGTTTCAGCTGGACTCGCCAATGGAAATAAGGTATACTCATCTGATTCCTCTCACAGGGTATAAGTTATACTCGTGGTCACAAGGTTTCCCCTTTGCAAGGTCGGGGGAATCCTAAGTTTGAAGGGGTCCAAGTCGAATGTTCCTGACCCACTTCATCCTGAAACATTTGTTTTCTCGAATCTACAAACCTTCAGTCGTACTGAGATTATGGGGATCTACAAAGAAAGAAGATTAACGGAAGATTGTTGCTTCAAAAGAGTGTAATCTGAGGGCTATCTTCCCTGGGAATAGGGAACTCCTTGGCCACCCCGTCCTCAAGACTAAGTCTCCTATAGTAAAGAATGAGGGTTTGTATCAAGTGTAGGAACAAATGACAAACTTATAACAGAGTTTGTATTTTTCCTAACATACAAACCCGAATTCTTTTCGCAAATCTTCCCTCCATCACCGCCTCCTAGGATAGTCTTAGCTAGAATCCGATTGAAGGTAAACAGCAGCTACCGACCGGCGGTCCCCCAACCACTAACAGGTGGGTAATTACCTACCCGGTCGTTAACTACCTTGTTAAGGTTTTTCTGCCTTTTCCTGCTCGCCCTAGAATATCTCCTATAGTAAAGAATTTGGGTTTGTATGTTAGGAAAAATACAAACTGTTATAAGTTTATTTTTCCTAGTTTATTAACCTGGAGCTATTTATACAAATTGGCCCGCTATCCTGTTCCCCGAGAAGTCCTGCCATAAAGCAAAATGGTTACTCAGCCAATAGGTGTGAGTGAGCGGGGTAGCCACTCTACCCTACCCCCTACCCGCTAACTAGCGGATGGGGTAGTTATCCCTCACTAAAATTATCATGGCTCGTCTTTCAGCTACGGCGAAAGTATACCCCTATAAATAGCTCTAGGTTTGTATACTAGGAAAAATACAAATTACTTACAAATTTGTTATATTTATTTTTCTAAAGTGTGTATTTTTTTATCACCCGTATTTCTTAATAGTACTTGCTCATAATCCCTGACTAAGAACGAAGTAAGTGGTTGCTTTGAATAGTTTTTATGAAATAATCCCCCAGTTTTATTTTGAGTGTATGTAAGAGACCTTTGGATATTCAGTGTTTTTAATTTACAGACATTTTGCCTCTACGTTATATTATACGAATTAATTCTCAATAAAATAAACTCTACTTACAGTTGTCATAAAGATTAACTTATGTTCATAAGTATGACTACAGACACTATAAAAACAAAGAGAATTTACAAGTTAAAGCATTTGTAATAAAAAATAATAATAGGGATTCTTTCTTTTGTTTTTTAAATGCAACAATCACCGGCTAACGACTCTGGGTATAAGTCATTATTGTTTTTCAACTATATCTAATTGTTCATTCTACATAAGATCAAAGTAATCTCACCAGAAAGTTCCAGAAACTGGTTATATCAGATTTTTTTTTTTTTTTTACTGCTCCTGTGGCTATCATGCTTATAACAATTAGAGAACAGACTTCTTAGTCCAACATGATCAGTACTGGGCAGAAGGCACATTCACAATCAAGGAGAGTGGGGAATCCGAATGAACACGACACCCAAGAATTGCACTCAGACATATCAATTAAATAATTCCAGACATACAGGTACACAGATGCATGGTTTGTTACTAATATAAAAGCCAAGTACCTTAAAGATCTATTTAAGCAGTCACTGAAGCGGCCAAATATGAATTGGCAATTGTTTATTAATAAAGCCAAGCCTAAGGTATGGAATTTTCTTCATTTTTCCGTATCTGAATCGTACCGGACCGAACTTTGGTAAGATTATCGTACCGTAATTCTGTACCATACTTTGGGGTTAAATATCAACTGCACCGTACTGTAATGTCAGCCTTGCTCTTGTTTGAATAGTAGTGTGTGTTTGCTAAGGATCATTGTTATTGGTAAATATTTGTTTGAAGATCTTAGCTAATATTTTTCTTTCTATAGTTAATATTGTCTTTTTGTCTTTACAGATCCAGTCTCTTCATAAAGGTGGGATCACCATGATGCACCTGAGCCTTGAATTTTAGATTTTTTCTTGTAAAGTAATTATTAGTGCTATGTCTTTGTTGTAATACCAGCCCTATACATGGCAATTCTGAGTAAAATGTGGTGTAAATACTACTGATAATTATTTATGTAAACAATAGGCCAAAAGATTATCTTAGTAATTTGGGAACTATTACTATAGAAGGAGATGGTATCCTTTGGTGATCTAGGAATGTTGTAACATCCACTGAGATCCAAGAAAGGATCTCTTTTTGTTCTGTTATTTTGCGATGAGTGTTGTTTATTTTTTATATGTAAAATTGCGTATTTCTTCTCGGGTGATATTTAAGGCCCAGTGAAATTTTTTTTTAGCATATGAATGCTCCATTTGTATTGAAATATTTACTCTACTATGTCTTGTTTTTGTAATGGTATGTAATTATTTGCATGGAAACTTTTGTGTATTATGCTGCATTATTCCATTGTTTATACTATTTCTCAATGAACCTTTTAATGTCAGGTATGTGATTATGTAATTGTGTAGCAAATAAGATTTGCATGTTAGTTTGGGCTCAGTGTGTATTATGCTACTTTGAAGGCTTCTCTTGAATAAGAAATGGTTATTCTATCGAATGATATAATTTGCTTTCCTTTTCAAATGGAAAGCTTTGATTTCAGAAAAAGAAATATGATGATTTAACCAAAATTTCACACGTTACACCGTTTAATGAAACTTGCTTTGATTATTATTATAATTGTGTCTAGATTTTTTATTTCAAAATATCTTGAACATTCAATTCACAGAGGAAGAGAATAATGGAGGTAGTTTCCTTTTGGGTAGGCGTATGTTCTCTTTCGATCTTTAATCTTTGCTACAGGCGAAGGTGTTCTTACTTGTTTGAATTGCTAGCTTAAGCTTTCCTTATTCCAAGGAGGTATTAACCTCCTTGCCTTATTCCCTGGCGCAAGAAGGTTAGGCGACCGCTTTCGTTAATCCCTGCTGCTTGCTTTGTGCGCTGTCTGTGTTTCTTATTTTGATTCTTGTTCCTCTGTGAAAAGATTTGTGATCTCCATTTTTCTCTCACTGTTAGGAATATCATCTTTGAAAATAGCTGCTCACCTAAATTTTTTTCATGTAGTTTTCCTGACGGATTTTTTTACCATTTTACTTATCAATAAAAGCCTTCAATGTTGCATGCATGGTACAAGAAACTCTAATCATGACTGCAGAGGGTGAGTGTTTTATATTTTTCTTTTTAGTGTTTTAAATTTTTTATTTGCATAATTTTAATTTGCAATTGTAATTCTTTTTCAGATGTTTTAGGTTTCAGATTATTTGATTCAATATGTGCGTCATCTGTTGGTTTCGTCTTTTGTAAGCTTTTGAATTGCAAAGTATTCTTGTGCCCCTTTGTCATTAATATTTTCCAAAACTCTCAAGATTAATTATGACGTCTGCTTTAATTCCGAATATGTAAGCAATCAAATATGGCGTCAGAAAGACTATAAAAAACAAAAAAATGTGTTGTAGTTTGTTTACGCTGGAATAAGATAATTACTTTCTTGTGCGAAGCGTTAGTTGAATCAGTCAAAATACTGAAGAAAATATCCTCAAACCAATCAGCGCTTTAAGCCTAGGAATATTGGTGGGAAGAAATGTTGGGGGCTAGATAAGGGGGCCGCTGTATAATTTTTTCTGCGTTTCTTAAAGCTTCTTATATTTACATAACCAAGCGATTAGAATCCTCCTCTGCCACTAATGTGTGATTTGTTGGTTGAATCGGGTTACATGGCGATTGGGTTTTGTTAGGCCGGTCAGAAATAATAGATAGGTAAGAATACTTGGGTTATGCAGATCAAACCTTGTATTATGGTTTTTAGGTTATGTATGTCAGGTTAAGTACCTCCGGCCTTTAAGCTTGATTTATTTGAGTGACTTTGATGTGAATCAAGAATCCTGGCATAAGAGGACTGACTGACTGCTCCATTGCAAGAGATCGAACGAGCATCCACGTCTCGCCCTCCGTTTTTGGTAAGTCAAGTTTTTTCATTACGTTTCAGACATTCTGTTTTACAGGAAGCTAAGGAAAACTGTTTGAGGAAGCTCAATAATAAATGAGCTACATTCAAATGCGTGATATATTCACTTGTTAAGTTGGACAAGGAAGTGTAATGGCATGAATAAAAATTAAATTTATATAACAATATGGTAAATTTAAATAGCAATACCATGAATTTCTTTGTTATTGTTATATTAATGATAAAATATAGCATTACACACACATTTTCCTTTGCTTGTTGTTATTATGGCTTGGCTGTTTGTAATTGATAAAAACAAGTAAATTAGTTTTAAGTTTTTTGTTTATTTTCAATAAAGTTTATTATATTACATATTTGAATAATAAAGTTTGATGATGATAATTAGACATTGCAGATGGTTTAATATTGATAAGTAGAGTTACACTATTTTTTCAATAATTTTCCTTTAATTTAAGATATCTTAATACTTTCTTGATTTGAATTGAAATTAAAGAATTTTTTTTTTACTAATGAAACCAGAATTCTTTAGGCCATATCTTCACCCTTTCTTGCAGGTTTGGCGTGATTGGGGTATCCTGAAAATTTGCTCTGGCAGTAGCCAACACCAAAATAACAAGGAACATTTTATTCAAAAGAAAAATCAAGTAAGTTTTTTATTTGATATTGGGTATTTTTCATTTGATTGCAATAAGGAAATGCTATGTTTTTCTGTATGACTTTCTACGTTTATGTTACTGTTATGCTAACTAAAGACTGTTTCATTCTAGCTGGCAAATGGAGCCGAACCATGGTTTAAAGCTCATCGCTGATTGGCTCTTGGTTCAGGTATCCTCCCCTCCCGCTGACCGACGACGAAGCAAAACATTGCATTTGTCCATGGTACATAATGTTCACTTTTGCTCTATACCTCACTTAGTTTGCGTAATATCTGCCTGGTTCTTTTGTCACCCAGATTAAAAGTAGATGATTGAGTATTACCTTGATGAAAATATCCCTATCTTTAGAAAATATACGAAAAAATACGAGTTGAAGTGGAAAAAGGGCTGAAAAAACTTTATGCAACTTTTTTATATGCTGTTTTTACCTACAAATGTTAGGTAAACGTAAATAAAAGTAGGTGGATTTAGTAGAAAAAAAACCCTTGAATGTCATGAACCTAAACATTCTGCAAGAAAGGAAAATAATGCCGAAATAAGTGAGTTATGAAGGAAAAAATAAAAAGCTCTCGTGATAAGGTACTGAATGTTTTGATGACGACAGGTGATCGTGTGCGGGTATGCATCGATGAAACGTCACCAAAATTTGCAACAATATTGCGGTACGAAGACAAATATTTCACCATTATTTTCCTTTCTTGCATTAATTTTTTAGGTTCATGACATTCAAGAGGATTTTTTCTACAAAATCCCCCTATTTTTATTTACGTTTGCGTAACATTTGTATGTAAAAAAAAACATCATATGAAAAAAGTTGTATCTAGTTTTTTCAGCGCTCGTTTTTCCCCCCAGATGCTGAAGGCTTGATGAGGATGGGGGGCTTAGGGATTATCAGCTGGGGTCTAATGAACAGTGGGAACTACTTCCCACTGGACCTCGGTGCCCAGCTGTCGATCCAACTAAATCAGTAGTCTATTACTTTTGGTTATTTCTCTTTTCTCCCATCTCTTCCTTTTGGGCTCGATATTGTTGATGACTTTGGCATGTTCGATTATACTTTGGATGCTGCTTTGGATTTGGCACATTGTGGGATAGACGGCATTCCATCTCGACCTGTGCCAATTTAGATGCCATCACCCTCTGGTAGACCCCATTGGGTGCAGACCAAGTCTGTTAAGAGTCGGGCTCCAGTGATCCGGTTTTAAGTCACCCATATTTGCGGGTAATGGGTGACACCAGTCATTGGAGTCGACGGTGGGGAGGCTAACTACCCCCACTGACCAGTGTACGCCCACCTAAAGAGAGGCAGCCCCTCTCTAATAGAGGACTGGTCCCCGCTGAAGCCTCTTCTTGTGTTGGGACACATGGGATAGGAGAACTGACATCCTCCGATAAGAGGTGGATAACCCGGCTTGCTCATAACAAAAAAACCCACCCCTCTGTTGACAACATGGAAAATACAAACATGGACCTCGGTATAAACAGCTCCAACTCGGGTTTTAATATTATTACATTAGATCCTTATTCACGTCATGTGAATAATAAAACACTAGAGAAGAAGAGAGAGTGAGTGAAAAATGATGACAGTACAGAAAGATATAGAAAAGTAGAAGTATTACCTGGGCACTATGAAGTAGTGAATTATGAAAAAAATTTTTATCTTGGAATTTAAAAATGGAAAAAATGAGTGTGTAAATGTTTTTAAAGCTAATAGGGAAATAGTTACTTTATGTGGAGGGCAGCCAAAAATTCTACGCCAAGGAAATGGAAGTCTCTTGATAGAGACACTATCCCCATTATAAGATGTAAGGTTAAAAACACTTACAACATTGAATGGTCATAGCGTAAAATGCGTTTCGCACCCTACTTTCAACCAGAGTAGAGGTGTGATATATGCTCCAGAATTGTTGGATATAGAGGAAAAAGAAATTGAGGATGAACTGAAAAATCAAGGAGTAGTTAAAGTAGTCAGAATGAGGAAGAGAGTTGGAGAACACCGTATTCCTCTTGCTGCTTTAATTATAACATTTGATCAATGCCGATTACCAAATGTTATAAAAGCTGGTTGGCTATCTTTGAAGGTAAAACCATATATCCCTTCACCATTGCGATGTTATCATTGCCAAATGTTTGGCCATTTAATCCAGATATGTAAGGAAAAACTAAACAATAAGCCAGCTGTGTGCCAACTGTGGAAAAAGTAGTCATGGAGTATGCATAGAAAACCCTAATTGCATACATTGTGGGGAAGCACACCCAGCTACATCTAAAAGCTGTGTTAAGTTTATTTTTGAAAAAGAAATTCAGGCCATTAGGACAATGGAAAGGGGATACTTTTAAAGAGGCTCGTAATGAGCTCTTGAAAAGCAGATAAGACCAGGGCAACCTTTTTCAATGGTTCTGAAGAAAAACTTGCCAAACCACAGAGACGAAGATTATATCTCTACTTCTAAGATAAAGAAACAAGTGAAAGTAGTTAAAGAGGTTGAAAGTCCCATCGAAAATCTATATCCAGAAATTGTAGAAAATCAAAACAGATACTTGAAGATCTGAAAATTATTCAAAAGCCAACTACTCCGATTTTAAACAATAGTACAAACCTCTCACAGGCCGTGTCCTTGCCTGATCTGATGAAGGTTCCACTTGAAACCAATTTACCTGGTGAACCTTTAGTGGGGAAGGTGCAAAAACCTGGCAGATCACAACCTTTTAATCGAAAAAGAGAGAGACCTCCATCTCTCTCGCCTCCTACCATAAGAAACATTAAAGTCACGACTTCAAATAAATATGCTATCTAGTCTGCTGATGTTTCTGATCAACTGGAAGGTAAATTGAACCAATCAGAAATTCAAGTTGAGTTCCACCATCCTCCTCAACAATTAGATCAAAAGGACACAAAAAAAAAGAGGAACACAAAACCCACTATATCAAGATCCTCTCTCGAGATACCTCCAGGAAATATTGCTAGATCAAATATTGCCAATGGGAAGACTTCATCTAAGGTGTCTTCCAAAAAATAAACCATAGTTTTTTCCTCCATTCTGCAATAGAATTGCCGGGGTTTAAGGGCGAAATATGAACAACTTAAGCTTCTCATACGTCAAAAGTCCCCTATAACAGTATGTCCACAAGAAAGCAAGCTCGATACTAATACTCCTTGTCCTCGAGAGTATGTTAGCTATAGGACACCATATGATCAACGAGCAGGGAGCCATGGGGGAAGTCTTATATACGTTTGTCGAGATGTTCCCCAAATATCTTTGTCTATCTGTACCCCTCTGCAGGCAGTGGTTTTACAGATTGATATAGGGAGAAAATACACAATCTGTTCTCTTTACTTGCCTCCAAATGATAAAATCTCGTATGATAATATAGTAGAAGTGATTAAACAACTCCCACAACCCTTTCTCTTACTAGGGGATCTTAATAGTAGGCATCCTTTATGGGGTGATGTCTTGGCAAATGCAAGGGTTAATATTATATCATCACTTTTGGAGAATGAAGATGTCGGACTCCTTAATACAGGAGATCCCACACATTTTCATGTACAGACAGGTACCTCGTCCTGCATTGACCTATCAGTTGCAAGCTCTGTCTTCTCGATTTTAATTGGAGAACATTAGATGATTGGCATCATTATAAACACCAACAATGGTCCATCTTTACAGAGATTGCCTCGATGGAATCTTGATAAGGCGGACTGGGATAGATTTTGGGACCTAAGTAAAATTGAAGGAAATGCAGAACAGTTTGAAAGTGTTGATGATGCCTTAGACTTCCTCAATGGAACTCTCTACACAGCAGGAGTAAATTCCATTCCCAAAACAACAGGGATATTCAAACAACGACCAGTCCCCTGGTAGTCATCTGAACTAACTGCCCTGCACAGAGCCACAAGAAAGTTAACTTGATTGCGCATACGCCGTACTGAGGAGAATTTAGTCATATACAAGAAATGTAGAGCACAGTTCCGTCGTGCTATGAAAGAAACTAGGCGCCAGTCTTGGATGTCATTTGTTTCCTCCATCAACAGTAGAACACCAACTTCATCTGTGTGGAGGAAAGTCAAAAAGATAGCAGGCAAATTCACCCCAAACCCACCACCAGTGTTAAAGGTAAATGGCCAGTATATGACTGGAGCAACCAAAGTTAGCAATGCCTGGGCTAACCATTTTTAAAATGTATCGTGCAAGTGTGAAGCATTTCCTAGTCACCAGTATAGGAGCATTGAAGAAAAGAAAGTTTTAAATTTCGCAACAAGAAAGCAAGAGTCATACAATTCTCCTTTTACTTAAAGAGAATTTGATTCTGCTCTTGCTACGTGTAACGATACAGCCCCTAGACCCGATGGAATTCCATATGCAATGATTAAACACGTACATTTTAATACAAAGTTATTCATTTTAAGCATTTTTAATAGAATATGGCATGATCATAGTTATCCAAGTGTTTGGTAACTAGCCATTATTTTAGCCTTTTTAAAACCCGGTAAGCAAGTTTTTAGCAGCAAATTATAGGCCAATTGCATTGACATCTTGTTTGTGCAAAATCATGGAGAAGATGGTCAATGTAAGACTGATGTGTGGTACCTTGAAAAGAAGGGAATTTTATAACCCATTCAATGCGGATTCAGAAAAATGCACTCAATGACTGATGTGCTGATACGACTTGATTCCTCCATTTGTGAAGCGTTTGCTTCCAAACAGCACCATGTGACAGCTTTTTTTTTTTTTATCTTGTAAAGGCATATTATACCACATGGAGATATGGTATACTTAAAGAATCTATGAGTTTGGATTAAGAGGAGAGCTACCATTATTTATTCAGTCATTTCTTCCACATAGAGTTTTCCAAGTGAGAGTTGGGGAAGCTGTATCAGAAAGTAAATGCCAGGAAGGAGGAGTTCCTCAGGGTAGTGTGCTGAGTGTAACCCTTTTTGCACTAGCAATTAATGGGATATCTTCAGTCATTCCCCGGGATGTTCTCTCAACATTATTTGTGGATGATTTCTCTATATCATTCGCTGGAGCTAGAATGGCAATGGTTGAGAGAAAAATCCAACTCTCTATCGATAAAATTATCCAGTGGGCCGATTTGAATGGATTTAAGTTCTCGACAAGTAAAACTGCAATTGTCCATTTCTGTCGTATCTGGGGAGTACATCCAGACCCGGATATATACATCAAAGGTCAACTGATCCTATGTGCAAGTGAAGCTAAATTTTTAGGGTTGATATTTAATTGTAGGCTTACATGGGTTTCTCACTTAAAAGCATTAAAAGCTAAATGTCTTGAAGCTATGAATCTTTTAAAAGTATTGTCCCATACATCATGGGGGGCAGACCACAATACTATTTTAAAATTATACAAGTCCTTAATTTTATCCAAAATTAGTTATGGATGCGAAATATACTCCTCAGCCACCCCAAGCCGGTTAAAAATATTAGATTCTATACATCAAGTCTCCTTGTTGATTTTGGAGAGTTGCCTCTAGACCTTTACCGAATGTCCTCTATTATTCGGTATTGGTTTAGTTTGCAAAGATTCCCTAATTCTTCAGCCTTTCAGAGTGCAAGCCTTCTAAGGCACTCAACATACTTTGAGTTGCACCCAAAATCTCCTCAACCTTTTGGGTTTCGGGTGAAACAATTATTAAATAGTCTGGATATAATTAGAATTAAGGTACTTCCATTCAAGGTATCGTCAACGCCTCCATGGAAATTTACGGACGTATCATTTTGTAAATACTTTATTGGAGTTAAGAAGAATATGACGGACTTAGAATCCAGGTCTCTTTTTATGGAACATGTTGCAGAACATAGGGAATCGACTTATATATATACTGATGGCTCCAAATCTGATGCTGGTGTTGGATTTGGAGTACATAGCAATGATTTTAATTGTAGAGGCGCACTTCCTCATCTTCCATATTTACTGCCGAACTGTATGGCATACTAACCGCTATCGAGAAAATAGCTTTGGAAAAAGAGGGTAATTTTACTATTTTTATTGATGTTAGGAGTGTTCTTCAAGCTTTGGAAGTTTATAATTCTAGTAACCTTCTAGTTTTAAAGATTTTAGAATGGCTTTTTATTAATGGACAGAGAGGTATAACAGTTCGATTTTGTTGGGTTCCAGCACATGTAGGTGTGTCTGGGAACGAGAAGGCAGATTTACTGGGAAAGAATGCGGCAACCGAGTTGCTACCAAGGAGATATCCCATTCCCTGTAATGATTTCCTACAAGAAATTGGTTTGTAATAAATGGCAACAGCACTGGGATAGTCTAGAATTGGCAATAAAATGAGGGAAGTAACAAATATATCACCTTGGAGGTATAACATGATACACAGAAAAAGGGAGTCGTGGTCACACACGGTTGACACATGAGTATCTGATGAAGGGCCAACACCAACCGTATTGTGAGGACTGTCTAGTACCTTTAACAGTGAGGCATTTCTTGACCGAATGTCCTAATTTTAATAACCTAAGAAATAGATATTTGTTTGAGGCTTGAGGTGAGGATGGCAGGTTCATCCTTGCCAAGATTCTTGGTCATGATGTGTCGTACTATGCAAGTGGCATTTTTAGATTTATTTCAGAAGCAGGTCTTCTGAAAACTATTTAACTATTATAATGACTTAACTTTTATGGTTTTAATTGAATTTTCTTATTTTTCATATATAATAAATGATATCGGCGTCAGTGACCGTTGATGTCAGGATGCCAGAAAACTTTCAATCAATCAATCAGCGCTCGTTTCACTTCAACTAGTATTTTTTTGTATATTTTTTTAAGATATGGATATTTTTTTTCAAGGTAATACTTATCATCTACCTTTAATCTGTGCAACCAAAGAACCAGGTAGATATAACGCAAACTAAGTGAGGTATAAAGCAAAAAGGAACATCATGCATCTTGGACAAATACAATGTTTTGCTTCCTCGTTGGTTAGCGGGAGGGGAGAATACCTATATCAACACCCAATCACTGACAAGCTTTCAAACCGTGGTTTGGCTCCAGTTGTTAGTTAGGATGAAACAGACTATTGTCCGTCCATTTTATCAACGAATTTCTTTGAAAAGCTACTAGATGCAATACTTTTAAACTGTCTATCTGTGTCTATTCGTGTTAGCATAATGTTAAATGAATTATGGAAAATGCTTTCTTTAGGGTAAGCCTTAGCATTCTTTTTAACTATGGTGATAACAACTCCTTAACTCCAAATAATGCGTTTCCTCATTTGCAGTCGCATTAGTGTGATTCTGGTAATACTTTGTTGCATTATACATTACTAATAAAGAAATTTGTAGCTTTAGGACTTTTTTTTTTTTTTTTGTACAGTATTGAGTTTATTTGCTGGGGCGACTTTCATCTTACAGTTATTTACACACTCATACATATGTATTTATATAAGTG
>NC_090729.1:142283368-142357010 GCF_036898095.1 Palaemon carinicauda
GGAACTCAGCCTTAGAGGGGTTATTTATTTCCACCTCGTTCGAGTAGGCGGGTGCCCTGTGGTTTATCACTCATCCATCAACTGGAATCTGCTGAGCTGTGCCCGACTCTTTAGGGTCTCTTAGTCCTTCTCTGAGACCTCTGGCCTGGTGGGAAGCATCATTGTTTTAGCTGGGGAGCACTCTCGGGTACGGGGCTTAGACTCATTGCTGGAAGGGGAAGACTCCTTGCCTTCCTCTGAGACCTCTGGCATGGTGCTGGAAATAGCCCTATCCCTGTGGTGGGAAGCAGCATACCTTCACCAGAATTAACTTCTGGTATATGAGGCTCAAACTCACTGCTGGAGGAGGAGAACTCTTGGACCTCCTCACTTAGCCAAGGTATTTCCCCAAGGTCAATGTTACCTAGCCAGTCGTCTTCCCCTGCCGGAAGGATCCTCACTGTTTTGGGCTCTGGCTTGGCAGCCTTCATGCACCTGAGGGGCACTCGCTGTACACCCTTCACGGGCTTTTGACCCAAGCTTGAGTTGTAGCCCTCATGTACGAGATCGCTCACTTCCCCTAGTCCGCACTTCTTGCTGAGCTGGGACGTGGTCACCTTCAGTTCCACTGTAGGGAGTTCCTTGGTGAACCCTTCAATGAAGTGGATCCTCCTGCGATTGTCCTGCTGGACCTTGGTAACATTGGGTTGAGGTGGCAAGTGATTGAGTTGTGCCAATCGGGCGTCCATCTCCTGCATTCTTAATTCATGCGCTCTCTTTTTCATACCGCATCCTTTCTTGCTCTGTTCTTCTCCGGGCTCTGGCTTCATTCATGAGCTCCCGCACATACCTTCGCAATGCTTCTCCCTCATAGCCTTGTCGTTCTGCCAAATCCACAAATGCACTGATCTCAGCAGCAGTCATTTTTCTAATTTCTTGTGGAGACAGCAACAAGAACAAACCCAACAGCACAAGGTACGATGTTGACTGTGCAAGAAATTACACGGAGGGGAAAGACGCTCTAGCCTTACGCAAGAGTCTCATGGAAGGACGGATGAAGATGGAGCTGGGCAAAATGCACAATGGGTGTAAAAAATGCCTCCCAAGAAAAACCTATCTCCAAATGGTATTCCTTGCAAGTAATTGAACAGGAGCCTAACTTGAAAACCAGGGTCACGACAATGGGTGAGCTTAGGCTGTGTGGTTGTAATGCGTCAAAACAAGTAACAATATATATAAAAACTGTGCTAGACAATAAAAAATGGAATCACAACCATGGGTGACCCTCTATGCTAGACAAAATAAAGTGGAATCACAACTATACAGTAGGTGACCCTCTAAGCTAGTCAGAAAAAAAATGAAATCACAACTATGGGTGAGACACTATGCTAGACAAAATGAAATGGAATCACAACTATGGGTGAACCTTTATGCTAGTCATAAAAAGAAATGAAATCACAACAATGGATAATCCTCTATGCTAGTCATAACAAAAATGGAATCACAACTGTGGGTGAACCTCTATGCTAGTCATAAGAAAAATGGAATCACAATTATGGGTGAACCTTTATGCTAGTCATAAGAAAAATGGAATCAGGACTATGGATGACCCTCTATGCTATTCAAAAAAAAAAAGATGGAATCACAACTATGGGTGAACCTCTATGCTAGTCATAAAAAAAGGGAATCACAACTATGGATGACCCTCTATGCTAGTCATAAAAAGATGGAATCACAACAATGGATGACCCTCTATGCTAGTCATAAAAAAATGGAATCACAACTATGGATGACCCTCTATGCTAGTCATAAAAATAATGGAATCACAACTATGGGCGACCCTCTTTGCTTGTCATAGAAAATGGAATCACAACTATGGGTGACCCTATACTAGTCATAAAAAAATGGAATCACAACAATGGGTGAATCTCTATGCTAGTCATATAAAAATGGAATCACAACTATGGGTGAACCTCTATGGTAGTCATAAATAAATGGAATCACAACTATGGATGACTCTCCATGCTAATCATAAAATAATGGAATCACAACTATGGGTGACCCTTTTTGCTAGTCATAAAAAATGGAATCATAACTATGGGTGACCCTATGCTAGTCATAAAAAAATGGAATCACAACAATGGGGGAATCTCTATGCTAGTCATAAAAAAAAATGGAATCTCCACGATGTGTGAACCTCTATGCTATACATTAAAAAAATTATTTTGTAAAAATGTGTGGGTGCGTTCTTGCAACACCACCACTTGCAACTCTGTGACTTAAAGCAAAGTTTGTATTTATACTTAAAGTATAATAAATTAAATAAAACAAACAATGTCACTGAGTTTGCTTATTGCTTCGCTAAGAAAATCAACCCCTTTACATACTTTCCCTTTAGTAAAAAAAATGAATTTTAGAAATTACACTCCCATATATTTTATGTAAATGATCCTATACCATGTCTGAAAAAATTTAAATTGAATGTGATACAGTAAATCCTTTATTTTTAGGTTAACAATTTTACACACTCGTACGAAAATTATCCCTTTCTAAAACATACATAAAAATATCCCACGTAAAAGTAACAAAATGAAATTACATACCCGTACTCTCAAAAGAAAAAATCGAAATAAGGAATGCCACGTGTTCTCACCGTTACCCTACACAGGAATTATGCCTCACTGGAAATTAACACGTGTTTTTGTCTACCACGTTTTTTCCTAAAATTTCGTAAATTTCACTTCACTTATTTAACCCAAAATTGAACATTCACTCACTGCACAATATATATAAATGAGAAATTTTAACCACTGTGATAATAAACACGCAGAAAAAAACAGAACACAAATTCTTCTCACGCGGTTGGCTATCCTGCTAAACAATAGGACTAAAGTCTACCACGTGGGTTTTAAAACAAAAGGTTTCGTGGTGCGAACACACGCACAAATAAACACAAAATTTTAACAATGAAAATAGAATGCTTTTGCTGTTTTCTTCCAAGGTTCCAACTCCAGTGATAATATAATTTACTTGAAATGAAATTGAGGTTCGTCAAGTCGCTAAAGACAGAAAAGGGGGGAATTTGACTAATAAAAATAATTTGAAATTACTGTCTTAGCGAATCCTGGCAAGATCGCCAGTTTGTTACGGGCCCATGGTTCGAGTCCGGCCTTGTTTAATGAACTCTGGGCAGTAACAAAAACGGATAATAATGTTAAGGTCGCCAGTTGACAATAAGACAAGGGATACCGATAAAGAGATAAATTTACAGTGATATTTAAATAAAAATTAGTAAAAGAAAGGAGAGCACAACAGATAATCATATTTTAATTTAAGCCACTAAGAGCTTCGAGTGGAGTTTGGTGGACCGTGGGTGAGACTTAAGCACAACAATCACGTTCCCTGGAAAGGGAAATAAATTGAATTATTAACAGAAGACTTACTTCTACCGGCTGGGAACACGATGAAGTAGTGTGGTTAAAACCTTTTAAGCAAAATAAATGAAAGTGCAAAGCTTAGGGATTTAAACACTATACATGGGAACCAACACTGTCTCAGGGTGAATTAATTAAGGCTAAGAGTAAACGGCACACATGGTTGGGATATAGGGAACAGGATAAAAGGTTCAGTGGGTAGGATCTTTCTTTAAAGGATAAAAGGAAAAAATATGGGATGTGATTAGGAAGGGATGTGAGGTTGGGTAAGGATGATGAGGATCTCAAAATCAGACACCGTACCTTAGTAAAAGGACTCTGGTTCCTCCCTTGGGGAGGGTATGTCAGGTCCAGCCTCCCTGATGTCTTGAGAGTGAAGAGAGGAGATGTTTCCCTCATGGAGGTTGAGTCACGAAGGGCGAGACCCAGTTTTTCCTGGGTAGATTTAAACCCACTTGGCCCCCAATTGGGGGTGGTATGGGGAATTGGCCTGACCGCTGTCCTATTGGTCAGGCTTGGTCACGTGTTCCTACATCCTTCACATCTCGCCTCCCTCTTTCTCCTGGGATCTCAATGCTGCCACTTGGTTCATAAAGGCTGTCTGGAAATGAGACCTCAAAGGGAGTAGACTAGTATAGGATGGTTGGGGGGTGGGTGAGACTCTGGGTAGGGTCCCAACGCTCGTGGCATCGACTCATCCTTGCTGGCGGGGTCTTTTATTTGGAAAAAGGTGGCGTAATGACCGCCAAGAATAGCAATATATATATATATATATATATATATATATATATATATATATATATATATATATATATATATATATATATATCTATCTATCTATAGATAGGTATTGCTCGACTTACGACCTAAGCGACTTACGTCGATTCGACTTTACAACGATTTTTTTTTCAGGGTGATGACGTCACAAGTTTATCGGAAATAGGACGAATATTTCCTTGAAAATAATCTATTTTCTTGTATAAATATAAACTGATTTATCTTGGTAAATTACTATTTTCTTTTATTGTTAATATTGAGTATTTATTTTCAGTTAAAAATACATTAAGAAAAGTTTTAATATCTGTCGATTTCATATATGTCTGGTGACGTCACATTACCGGCGGAAAGCGTCCGGGAAATACAGTGATTTCCTTCCAATAGGCTAACTATTAGTATTAGTATTCTCATTATTGAAATATTAACCCTGGATAGGTACGGTCCTCGGACACCCCTTTAAGGGTATACTCGGACGCGAACGACCCCGACGCCAAAAAAAATTCTTGAAAAATCAGTTTTTGCAGTAACCTCCTTTTTTCTTTTGCCAAAAAAACTTCAATGAATGCTTAAAACAACTGTAAAGATAAATACTACTCATCTGCAGAAAAACTATTTATTATAAATATTTTAAAAAATTAAGTAGAAAAAAAAAAGACCTGACATAAAAATTCATAAAAAATAAGTTTATACATATATACACAAATCCTTTTAGGAATTGATTCTTGAATGTTTAGGACACATCTTGATGTATTTTGGATGAAGTCAGACCCATGGAGGTGAAGATCTGAAATGAGAAAAAAAGGGTAACTTTTTTTGGCCAAAAAAATTTGTCCAAATTTCATGAATTTTTTTGGGTACCCAAATGAAATAGGAAGTGGCTAATTTTTTTAGGGAATAAACATATGTTATCCTAAAATAGAAATATGTAAAAAAATCTTCATTATTTTGTAAATTACATTTATATCAGGGGCCATATCTAAAGGTAATTTTTTGAGTACTTAGAAATTTCGTAAAAAAATACATATATTTAATATATAATATGATATTTATGCAGGTAAAAATATACCAAAATATCACAAATTTTATAGGGAACAAGAATATATATAGATAGGGCAGCTTACGCTTCGGATATGTCCACAAAATGGCCGCCAACCACACTGACTCAGACTCCCTAATCTGCCACTTGAAATGTAGGAAGGGTATGTCAATTTCAAGGTGTTATTTACTAATCTAATTATTATTGGATATGCATAAAAATTGTATGGTGGGTTGCTGGATAATTGTCGATTATTTTACGACTATAAAATTAAAATTCTGACCCAAAAAAATTTTTTTGAAGGGAAATAAAATCGAAAAAAAAAATGTAAAACAATATTTTAGCTAAAAAAACGATGATATTCAATCAAAAAAAAGTAAACAAAATTTTCCGACAAATAAACATCTAGAGGAATCATTACTCTGTGATAGTTCCTTAGTACGTAGTAATTTTGAAAGAATTGGGAAAAAACGAAAAAATGGCAATCACCGGAAAATCGAACACATACCTATATATACGCCATATCTGGCTAAAAAAAAGATAGGCATGGGTAGTCAGATCATCTAGAAACACTTTCCAACACTATAAAAATATAAGTTTTGCGACACTACTTGCCAATTCCTTACGGTAACATGACTAAGCAAAAAAATGCAAAACAAATAAAAAGGGGCACTCGCGGAAAAATGGCTAACATTCTAATATACGGCATTTCAGAAAAAAAAAATTCAGCCACGTGCTAGGCAAACCATCAAGGCACATTTTCCGACAAATAAACATCTAAATGAATAATTACTCTGTGATAGTTCCTTAGTACGTAGTAATTTTGAAAGAAATGGGAAAAAACGAAAAAATGGCAATCACAGGAAAATCGAACACATACCTATATATACGCCATATCTGGCTAAAAAAAGAAGATAGGCATGGGTAGCCAGATCATCTAGAAACACTTTCCAACACTATAAAATTATAAGTTTTGCGACACTACTTGCCAATTCCTTACGGTAACATGACTAAGAAAAAAAATGCAAAACAAATAAAAAGGGGCACTCGTGGAAAAATGGCCATTCTAATATACGGCATTTCAGAAAAAAAAAATTTCAGCCACGTGCTAGGCAAACCATCAAGGCATATTTTCCGACAAATAAACATATAAATGAAATATTACTCTGTGATAGTTCCTTAGTACGTAGTAATTTTGAAAGAAATGGGAAAAAACGAAAAAATGGCAATCACAGGAAAATCGAACACATACTTATATATACGCCATATCTGGCTAAAAAAAAAATAGGCATGGGTAGCCAGATCATCTAGAAACACTTTCCAACACTATAAAAATATAAGTTTTGCGACACTACTTGCCAATTCCTTACGGTAACATGACTAAGCAAAAAAATGCAAAACAAATAAAAAGGGGCACTCGCGGAAAAATGCCCAACATTCTAATATACGGCATCTCAGATAAAAAAAAAGACATGCACGTGTTAGCCCAACCATCAAGGCACACTTTCTAACACATAAACATGAAAAAAAAATCAATAATATACGGCAATTCCTTACTACGTAGTAAATTTTTACAAATATTGAAAAAAAACAGAAATTGGCAACCGCAGTTAAATACCCAATATACCAATAACTACGTCGTATCTGACAAAAACAAAATCACGCATGGGTAGCCAGATCATCTAGACACACTTTCCAACATTAAAAAAGCAAAAGTTTTACAACACTATTTCGCAATATCTTACGGAAAAATGACTTGGCAAAAAAATGAAAAAAAATGAAAAAGGGACACTCGCGGTAAAATGCCCGACATTCTAATATACGACATCTCAGATAAAAAAAAAGACATGCACGTGTTAGCCCAACCATCAAGGCACACTTTCTAACACATAAACATGAAAAAAAATGAATAATATACGGCAATTCCTTACTACGTAGTAATTTTTACAAATATTGAAAAAAAACAGAAATTGGTAACCGCAGTTAAATACCCAATATACCAATAACTACGTCGTATCTGACAAAAACAAAGTCATGCATGGGTAGCCAGATCATCTAGACACACTTTCAAACACTAAACAAGCAAAAGTTTTACGACACTATTTGGCAATATCTTACGGAAAAATGACTTGGCAAAAAAATGAAAAAAAATGAAAAAGGGGCACTCGCGGTAAAATGGTCCTCGTGGTGATGAACGACCTTTTAACTAAAAAAAAAACATGCACATGGTAGCCAAACAATCCACCAAGACTTTCCACAACTGATAACCTATACAAGTTGCACCATTCTACGACAATTTCATAATACGTAATAACTTTGATAATTATGCAAACTACCTTAGAAGGGTAAACTCGGACGCGAACGACCCCGACGCGTCTCAGAAATCGGGGAAGGAGTACAGCTACAGCAATGCACATCTGGACACTACTAGAGCGTGTAGGGGAGACACCTCCTGCAGGTCGATCACCCACAAATTCAGTCACGGGGGTGAGTCACGTGAGAAAAACCTGTTTTTTTTTGACGCTCGGGGTCGCGAACGACCCACCGTACCTATCCAGGGTTAAGTAACGATACAAAGTATTTTGTGGGTCTGTATTGGTTGTCATGAGTACTACGTAACGTAAATTTGACTGTACGCTTCTTTTATTTAATCTCTGATAATCGATCGATGTTTATCTAAAGAAAGTGTACTAATAGGAATAATATTTTTTTTTAAAATAATATATTTCCTTTTACATTACAAAAATGAAATACTTTTGTTTGGTAAGTTATTTATTTTTCATTTTTGGCAAGAAAAAAGAAAATGGATTTACATATTATGCAAGTCATTCTTTGTAGAGTTTACGTCACCTATCTTGTGACGTCATGTATTTGGCGGAAGCTCGCTGACAAACCGAATGATTTCCTTTCAATATGTTGCCGAGTAATCTTATTACAGCATTCCCGTCATCGAAACACCGAGTAACGATATCAAGTGTTTTAGTGGTCTGTATCATTAGTTACGAGATTATTACAACTTACCGTAAAGTTAAGAAAAAAAGTCTGATGACGTCATATTTCTGGCGGAAGGCGAGAGGCAAATCAAGTGATTTTTTTCCGATGCGTTACTATTCCCATAATCGAAACATCGGTTAAGGATATAAAGGAGAGAGAGAGAGAGAGAGAGAGAGAGAGAGAGAGAGAGAGAGAGAGAGAGAGAGAGAGAGAGAGAGAGAGAGGGGGGTGAGTATTCCTTGTATAACTAATAATAAGGTCTATCAACGAACTGTATGGAAAATGTGATACCCTATAACATATTGGTGCTGTTGTAATATTAATTATGAAGAGATTTCGAATGTCAAAAAAATTACATAAATCAGTGTTATTCGTACTATATGTGCGCATAATCATAAATACTGCAGCGTGACCTTGAGATCAGCTGATCTCCCAACCAAAAGTAAATCAAAAGTAATTCTTGATTATTGAAATGCTCAAGAAATTAAAAATAAAACATGAACGTGCTTTAATAAACCACAGTTAAACACAATAATGTCTAATGAAATATGAAGGTTTAATATTGAACGAAAAATTGAATACTGTATGAAGCTTTAGAAATTAACTACAGTACCCGTATGCGATGGCCGGAGCGAGCGAGCGCACACACACACACACACACACACACACACACACACACAGAAAGGGCTACAACGATTTCGCATGATACCTAATAATTAGACGAACTGTATGGAAACTGATTTTCTGTAACATATTGGCGTTGATGTGATATTCATCATGAAGATATTTCTAATAAGTTAAGAAATGAAAAAAAAAATACCATTCGCATGTTCGCCATATTTTGATACGGTGGGTAGCGGCACTTTCAGATCAGCTGATGATAACCAAAGATAAAATTTTTTTAAAGTAATTCTTGACTGGTAAAATGCTTAAAAAATTGGAAAGTAGAATACAAAAAATGCATTAGTAGAGCATATGATATCCTTTCAAAGAAGAAAATGGAATTATGATAGACAGTAATACAATATTGATAAAATGTGACCACGATGATTGCCGAATTATAACGCATCATAATAAGTCTACGGAAACTCACTTTTTTAGTTCGACATATGACGAACTCGACTTACATAAATCTCGGGCCCAGTTTCCGTCGTAAGTCGAACAATACCTTATACAGAATGAGGATTTGTCTTCCACATATCTTTTACTACATTCTTCTTGGAGCAACTATTGAACGAAATATGTTGATTATTTAGTTTTAGTTTTATCAAATTTTGAAGGATTTCATAAAATCCAAGCTTTATTTCATGAAAAACTTTTTAATTTCTTCATATTAGACATTTCTTTGAAGATTTTCCTTTTTTCCATTTTCATCCTATCTACTGTACTAGAGTTTTTATAGAAACAATAAGACCACCATGCTGCTATGCATTTTTGGCAAAAAAATATTGTTTTCCTTTAATATCTCCCATACTAATTACTTGATCAGAATGGTACTTCGACAAAACACTATTGAGACCTTCCCCTTATTTTTGATACTGTAATGCATTGTCAAATCTTGTTAATTAAGGTGTTTACTCCTGGCCTAATAGAGCCTAACCCAAGTAATCGGATAAGTAGGTAAAGCAATTCCAATACCTACACTCCCCTGTTCTTCCCCTATCCTTCCCTCCAGCTGTCATGACCCTCCTATTCCTCCAGTAACCCCCTTTCCTAGTTTCTCTGGCGTCGTTTACGCTACCTTTTCTGTAACCTGTTATATTTGTTAATAACTGATAGAATTGATATGCTGCATTCTTGTTATAATTCTTAGTGATTTCATGATATTGTTGTATTTCGTCAGTGTGTATAAGTAGTTTATAGCCTTTAGCTTATTTATCCAACTTGATGAACCTGCCCTGAGGGCTTCTTAAATTTTTAAATTGTTAAAGTTTTGTTTGATATACGGTTACAACTTGGAAACATAACCAAAATTAAATCTCATATGTTGTGTGATTAATGTAATTTAGGATTTTGTGTAATTCAACTTGGAAAACACTGCCACAGTGATGAGGTAGTCAGATTGTTTACACTTGTAGGAGTTGTCGGAAAAACACTGCCGTAGTGATGAGGGAGACAGATTGTTTACACCTGTAGGAGTTGTCAGGTAGCTGTTGTCCAGGTAGGATGGTTGCCCTGGGGCTCGGAGGTTGTGAATTCATGGCGAGGGGCCTTTCCTGCTATTTTCCCCCCCATTGGTTGGTAAGTTGCAACTCGAAGGTTATCCAATAATCCAGCAAAGGGAAATTGTAAGGTGAGTTTAATTACAAGCTATCTAGGCCTATTTCAAGAAAGTATGGCATTTAAGATTACAATGGACATGATTAAGCTGTTCACCGGCAAAGGACGTTATGTCATGGTTGAAGGTGACCTCAGTGGTTAAGCTACAGAAAATAGCAGACCTAGGCAGTTTTATACCATTGTATTAGGGAGGTGATGCTTTAGCATTTTATTTGGATGGGTGATGAAGACCAAGAAAGTGCAGAAAAAAAAATCAAGAAAAATTGAAAGCAGCGTTTTCTGATAATCCATTGTCTGCTTTTGGAAAACTTGTTCAATTGTATTGGATGGGAGAACCAGTTGATGTGTATGCTACTGAGATTAGGATATTGGCCGGTTTAGCCAAATTTGATATGGTTGGTTTAGAAAATGTGGTGAAACTAACGTTTGTTAATGATTTTCCTGATATCAGTGTTGCTTTATAGCTATTACCAAAAGAGATGACAATGACAATGAGTAAATTGATTATTCATGCCAGGATTTTGTCATCTAAACAGCAAGGTGGTGTGGTAGCTGTAACTGCCAGAAAGGGTAGAGGTGGTGGTGGAAAACCTGAGAGTAGTGATAGGCCTTACCAGTTAAAGGGTCAGTGTTTCTGATGTGGTGGCCCTTATATGATAAAAGACTGTAAAGATACACAGGTGATGTGTTTTAGGTGTAATGAAATTGGTCATATAGCCAGTCGCTGTCAAGAACAGGTTGCGAGATTGCGCACGCGCAGGAGCGCCGCCAGTATGTTCGCAGAATGAAAAAAAAAATATGGAGATGGCTGAGTAAGAGTTGTTTCCTTGTGGGAACAGATGAGAGAGAACTGTTTTCTTTTTTGCTAATGATTGTCCCTTAAAGGTAGGGAAGTAAGAAAGTTTTTCTTTAGGGTTTTTTCTTTTTCTTTGGAAATTGATTAAAGAGATTGTTTTTTTGTTGTTGACCTCAGTGACAGGATATAAAGAATTTGTTATGTTCTGAATAAATTTTAACGTAACTTGGGAACAGTTTTGACTTTGAAGAAATTCTGTGGCGTTTAGTTTTAACGTAAATTTACGTTTTCCGCCTTGTGTTTTTTGTTGTTTGAGAATTAACGTAGATCTGATTGGAATGGTTTTCCCTATTAGTAATTACGTTGGGAAATTTCGGTTTCAGATTAGTTCTCTGTGATGAGTGGTTGCACTCCCCTAGAGAGATTGGTTCACCAAGCGTTTGGTTGGGCTTCACAAGGCACTGAAAGAATTGGAAGACCCAGGCTTACATGGCTTAGGGCTGTAAAGTGCGAAGAAGATAATGATGATGTGATGGTAACACAAGAGCCTTTGTTTGTGTGATGTGGATCAGTTTGGATGAATAAGCGTCCTAGAATGATTGTTGTTTGTTTCGGCTAGTTTGAGTTCGAGCAAAAGAGACGAGACAACACAAGATGGGAATGTCACGGTTGTGAAAGCAATGTGTGTAGGTTGTGTCTCTACTGTGAAATTTCTGCCAGAAAGCTTATTTGCTGTTGTGATGCGAGCCATGTGTCAGCAGTTTGCCCAGATTGGAATTTGAATGATTGGGCATGGAGAGTTCATAGCTCTGATGACGATGTTAGAGAGAGAGAGAGAGGCGACTGTTCCTTAAAAGGCAGTGAACCTAGGCTTGGCGTCAGTTAGCCAGGATTTAGCGATAGGCTTAGGTTAACTAATTAGTCATGGAAAGTGTCCAACATTTTGCGGCAATGTGTTTGCTAACTGCTTGCGTGTGTATGAACAGTGAAGTGAGAGTAGGTAAAGGCGTAGTCTTAGATGAGAGATTTGGGTTGTCTTTCACGTCAGACGTACATGTGATGTTAATTAGTTATGATCCCGTGAAAGTTGCGAGTCCACTAGTTACGATTCTGGGTCAGATTAACAAGTTAGAGGATCAATTGAAACAGGTTAAAGAAGAAGTTGCTATGTTTAAACTGCGAGCGGTTCTTGATAACGTAAAAAGAACCCTTAGTAACTCATTGGATACCTTTGAAGACTTTGTGGTTTCAAAAGGGGATAAAAGGAAACGTGCAGCTAATTGGATGGCGAATTGATTGGAGGTTGGACTGGGCTAATTACCCGGTCGGAACTGATCAGTTGGAGACCGCCTTAACCGCGGAAGAAAAAAATATGCACGTCATGATAAAGCAATATCTCATACCCGTATCGTAGATGAGAAATTGAAGACCGTTTTTATGGCTGTAGCTGAAGGACAGGAGGCACTAAGCATTTTAGAGAAGAGGATTAATGATTTCGGGGAGAAATTAGAACAAGTCTAAAGAGATGTGATTTATGTAGAAAACGCTGCACAATTAGCTTTTGTAGCTAGTGAGCTAACTTTATACTTGGGAAACTTGGTAAGCCAGATTCCAACAAGTGGCAACCACGGGGTAAATCACATTCAACATTTTACCCCCCAGGGAATTTTTGAGAATCATTAAGAAAATTCATGAGGCAGTGCCAATGTTTATTCCTCCTGTAGAGAATAATTTAGCGGAGTTTTATCGAATGTCATCCGTGACTGTTACTAAGTTAAAGGGCAAGTTTTATTTTTCCTTAGAGATACCTGTTAAGAATGAGGATTCAGATTTTCGTTTGTTTGAAGTAAAGTCAATGTGGACACAGACCGAAACAGAAGAATTCGCAACTCGGGTATCGGTTGATCTGCCATATTTTGCTCTGAACCATAGGGACACTTGGGGCTGTGACTTTGCCTAATTTAGACAGGTGTAGGGTAGGGAAAGCACATGTTTTTTGTGAACCTGTATATGCACTTTCTGCGCCTGCCGCGTGTGTTTGACTTTTTTGATGTGTACCTGGAAGAGCCTAGCTTTGTGCATAGTTGTAGGTTCGAGGTAAAGGCTGATTTTGAAAGGGAAATAATTAATTTAGGACATCGTTGGATTGTGTCTGTGAGACATGAATCAAAGTACAAGGTGATGTGTGACTCGGGGAATGAGGTTAAAGTGTTGACCCCAGGAGTCACTGTCTTGACACATCAGGATGGGTGTTCTGTTCAAGGGGACGGGTATCGTCTACCTGGCCAAAGGAAAAGAAAGTGAATGAGTGACAGTTAGGGACACTTCTGTGTTGAATGCTTCTGTCATCTTGCCAGGTGTGAATGTGTCACGTGTTAGTTCACCTTAATCTGACTAGACTCTGAACCATGTCCTTAGATCACCTCCCTTTCTACGAACAATTCGTGGATTTAAAAACGTCATATGGGGCATTAAGCGTAGGCTTTTATTTAGCTAGTGTGTGTGTGTGTGTTTTCTAGCCATCCTGATTGGACTGGTATGCGTTGTAGGCCAATAGTATGTGGTCCTGCCTGTCTCCAATGGCGGAGGGCAGAGGGGGTCGGAACAGTCATGCTGACAGATCTTCTGCCGGTAAGGGAAACTTTGGCCGTAGAAACACAAGTTCCAAGGAGGACCGCCTGCCAGGTGTCTCACGCCGGCGAAGGTCGAGGGAACATTCCTACACAGGGTGGGGTTCCGGTGTGTCCAAATGAGCCCTCAGGTGTACGGAAGAATGCACCGTTACAGGCACAGTTTGAAGATGTAACAACCCAGCTCGTGTCGCCTGTAGGTTGAGTGCACACACAGATGTGTTCTGTTTTTATGTACTAGTACTTTGGTTTGTAAACGCTTTGCTAGTGTGATATAGCTAAATGAGAATATTATGATTGATAGCCTTTTTGGTGATTTTTCCCTTTATATGCGATGGCCATCCTGTATGTTTCATTTTACGTTTTTTATTTTTTATATGCATTTTTCCTTTTTACTCATGTCTCTGTGGATCTATATATTTTTCTTTTCCATAGGGAATGGTTTGGTTTTATGTACTGTGATTTTTTGTCAACTGTTATTATACCATGTCTCTAATTACAGAATCCAGGGCAGAGAGTGAGACTGAGACATGTAACACCTCCCCTGTGATCTAAGAGTAGCAAAGTTGTCGCTGAGGCGAACCTGAGGATTAAAATATCAAGTTGAGTACTTTTTTTTCATGATTTGTTTTACTCAAGGAAGTCCTCGGATTTCAGTTGCTAATGTGTAACCATTGGATATTTTGGTTCTTAGTTCTTGCTTGCCTAAAGTTTTCTAGATATGCATTGTTCTCATATTTATTTGCTATAGTTTTTTTGCTTTATACCTATGTAACCTTTTTCTGTAATTTGTTTGCTCATATTTACTCATGTATTGGTTTTCAGAGTTAATTACTGCCATTTTTGTTCTTTTTCTTTTTTGAGTATATAATCTTTTTTGAGTATATAATCTTTTGTGAGTGTATAATCTTTTTGAGTTTATTTTTGGTTTCATTTAATCACATTATATATCTTGTGTGTATATGTGGTTATAGTTCCTATTTTACTTATAATTAAAATCACAACTACTGTAATGAAATATGTGAACTTGCTTTGTTCAGACTTTGTAGTTTGTTGCTGTTTGAGTTTTTTTTTTTTTTTTTTTTTTTTTTTTGAGAAGAGGTTTTGTGCACCCAGAGCGAACTGCGGCAGAATAGTAATGTTGGGGTTTGAATTTAAAGTAAATTTTGACGGGACTTTTTTTTTTTTAGTTTACCACAGTTCCAGGAGTAACTGTAACTTGGTAGGGGGGAATTTGTCACGTAGACCCCGCTTGAAACCCATTGGAGGCCATGTAAATGACCTCTGCCTGCTGGTTCGCCTGGGAATGCATGCTGTCTCAGCTTCCACTGGCAACAGGATTCTGTCACCGTGTCAATCTGCAGACAAAGGGTCTTTTTTTGTCACCTCATTGTTCTTAAAGATTGCTTGGGAGAGCAACAGCCAGGAGACGAAGGGCTTCCGGATTAGCATCCGGTTAGTGACAAAACGGACTACTACCTTGATACCCCTAGGACACGTGGCATCTCCCCATGGACGCCATTTGCCACGCCTTGCCGTCAGTCGGGATGGAGCCACTGTCAAAGTAAAAGGGCTCGCATTACTCCATTGTTCAAGACCACCACCATAAGAACTTTGTGTAAAATTATACTTAGTTTTTTGAAGTAGACAGTTCAAGTGTGAGTAATAATAATATGATTATATGTAACTGTAACTTTCGTCTCCTCGCTGATTGTTCGCTCAAAAATAGTATTGTGATATTTGAAATGAAAAAGAGCACTTATCATTATTGTGAAAACAAAGACCCTCTGCCGAATTTTCAATTAACTTCGGAGTGCTCAAGAAGACTATGTAATTATTTACTTAAATACAATAAGTTGAATCACAGCCTAATCACTGTCTAATCCCACTTTCTGAAAATTTATTTTGTTTTAATTTCTCGGTAACGACAATATATATATATATATATATATATATATATATATATATATATATATATATATATATATATATATATATACATGTACATACACATACATACATACATACATGCATATATACATATACATACATACACATACATATACCTACATACATACATACATATATACATATATACATATATAATCATCACCATCATATCATCATCAGCAGTAGCAGCTGTTGTTAGTCCACTGCAGGCCTAAAACATGTCCATCCACTTGCATCTGTTTATGGTTTTTTTGTGCTTGTCTACGCCCGCATATTTCCTTTGTTCGTCGATCCATCACATTCTCCTCCTGCTTCTTTTACAATTTATAAGGACCTATTCTGTTCTTATTAATTTTCATCAGTTGTGTGTCATTCACATATGTCCTGCTCATGTCCATTTCTTTTTCTTATAAGTTGTTAGAATATTTTCTACTTTGGTTTGCTCTCCTATACATGTTGCTCTTTTTCTATCTCTTACCGTTATTTCCATCATTATTCTTTCCATAGCTTTTTGAGTTTTAACCAGCTTATGCTCTCAGGCTTTAGTAAGGCTCCAAGTTTCTGATGCATACATTAATACTGGTAGGACCATCTCATTAAATAAATTTATTTCTAGAGAAAGTTGCATTTTACTTTTCATCATATCATTTTGTTTACCAAATGCTCTCTATCCTATGCGTATCCTTCCTTTAATTTTAGTCTCGTGTTCTTAGGAAACACTTGCTGTCTGTCCTAAGTATGCATATTCAATAACAATTTTCGGGCTGCTACTGCAAGATCCCATGCTTAACATGAGGTTAAGCAATCTGACAAGCAAGCAATTAAAAATCTGTAGAGGCTTGTCCATGACAAATATTTGTCGTGTCTGCAGTTTCATTGAACATCATCTTAGTCTTACTCATATTAATTTTCAGTCCTACTTATCTGCTTTTCTATTCATTTTTTTTTTATTTTTTTTTTTTACTTAAGGTATTTCCCACTAATATTAATATCTACATTTTCCCAATCTAAATTCTTTAAAACTTCTTATAGACATGCTGTGAATAATTTAGAAAAATTTGGTCTCCCTGTCTAACTCCTTTCTCAAGAAGCATTGGGTCTCCCTGTCTAACTCCTTTCTCATTCAAAATTTTCTCACTATCTTCATGAAGTTTTAGCATTGCTGTACATCCTGTATGAATATCATCAAGTGTTCTAACATAAGATTCTTTTGTTAATTATTTCTGAAGGGCTTTCAGTACTGCTGATGTTTTGACATATCAAATGCTTTTTCATAGTCTATAAATGCCAGAGTTAGTGGTTGTCATATTTTGTTGATTTTTCCATTAGCTGTTTAATTACACTGATATTGTCTGTTGTTGAATACCCACTTCTAAAGTTTGCCTGCTCTCTTTGTCGATTTAATTCTAGCTCTTTCTTTTCAGCCTAATGTGATTTTTTAAAGTATTTTATATATTACAGATAGTAAACTTATTGCACAGTAATTTTCCAGGTCTTTTGTGTGTGTCTTTTTGTGAATTAGTAGAATTAGTATAATGGTAAAATTTTCCAAGCTCTAGGTACAAAGCATTCTTCCAGACACTTAAGTGTAGAATTCAGCAAGTTTTACTACTATGGAATCTCCTCCATCTATTATTAAATTAATTGTTAGGCCATCTTTTACTGCTTTGCCTCTTTTCTTGCCAATTAATGCTTTCTTTACTTCTCCAACTTTTATGTATGGTACCAGCTCATGTGTTTCATTATTTCTAATAGTGAAGTTATTTCTTATATCACTGTTGTATAGTATTGTATAAAATCCTTTGCAATTTTTATCACCCAATTCTATTGTGGATATTTTAATTTTCTTCCTTTAAACTAAACATCTGTTGGCGTCCTGTTCCAAGTCTTTTCATTAATTTTATGCTTCTTCCTTTCTTTAGTTCTTCCTCAATTTTGTTCTGTGTTTACAAATATCTTTGATTTTTAGTGTATTTATTGTTTTGGATAGTTTAACTAATTCTATTGCATCTCTTGGATTTGACCCTCAATTCTAATCTTTTCTTTATTAGGGTTTTGGTTATTTCTGATAGTTTTCCTTAATCATGATTAGGAAATCTTCTACATTTCTCTTGTGCTGATTCCAATACAAATATATATATATATATATATATATATATATATATATATATATATATATATATATATATATATATATATATACATACATACATACATACATACACATACACATGCGGTTCCAGAGGAAGTGGACTCGGGGATCAACGTAGTCTTCAAATATGGAACTTTTGACAGAGTGAGTAAACTACATGTGCTAGGCTGTGTTGCACAAATGGGTTCAGTTTTGAAATACAACGGTTTGGCAGATGCCCAACGAAAAGATCTAGAGTACCAAGCATGTAAGACAAACTGCACATCCTTTCATTGGAAAGATGTCCCCCTTGACAACTCCATCACCAGCCTTCTCTGTGACGTCAGTACTGGTAGACCTAGATCCCCAATACCTGCTCCTAGGGGCTGACAGGTGTTTTAATTTCATTCATGGCCTTTCACAACCCTCAAGTCGTTCTACTGCATAAATACTGAAGACGAAGTTCATTTGGCATGGCATTACTAAGGATGCTAAGGATTGAGTCCACGCCTGTACTAAATATCAAACCTCAAAAGTACATCGACACATGGATTCAGGAGTGGGCCCCTTTCCTTAACATCAGCGTTGCTTTGCCCATATGCACGTTGATGATGTAAATCCCCTACTCTTATCACAAGGACATTGTCAATTCTTGGAAGGTACGCCTTTTGTTATTCACAAGGACCACAGACCTCTGGTGCATGCCTTCACTTGACAGTCCAATGCTGGTCCGCCCGTCAATGCCGATATATCTCTGTCGTAGCTGAAGACAATAGCACCCTTCAACGTGTCCCTGGGAAAATGAATCCCATTGCTGATGCCCTGTCAAGATACACATTGGCCGCCATTCACCTGGGATTGAATTACATTGGTTTGGTAGAGACATGCCGCACATTTTTTCATTGAAAAGACGTCCCCCTTAACAACTCCAATGCCACCCTCCTCTGTGATGTCACAGATACCTGCTCCTATAGGCCGACAGGTTTTTTATTTCATTCATGGCCTTTCACATTCCTCGAGCCATTCTATTGCACAGCTACTGAAGACGAAGTTCATTTGGCATGGCATTACTGAGGATGCTAAAGAATGGGTCTGCACTTGTACTTCATGCCAAACCTCAAAAATACATTGATACATGGCTTCAGGAGTAGGCACCATTCTTTAACCTCAGCGTTGCTTTGCCCATATTCTTGTCGATGTTGCAAGTCCCCTACTCTTATCACAAGGGCATCGTTACCTGTTTACTATCATTGACCGCTCCACTCGGCCTGAAGCCATTCCTATGGAAACTGCAACCTCCGCCTCATATACATCTGTTGAGTAAGGCAGATAAGGTATTCTTTGCATTGCAGAAGGCCCCTTTTTGAAGGGAACCCTACTTCCGGGCTTTTGGCTTGCACTAGAGGGAGGTGTAGAGGGGGTCAAGAGTGACGTCGATGGCTGGCGGGAAACGGTGATAATAGTTGAACATGCCCTAGAATTCTTGCATAGCTTTGACGGTCGCTGGCATGGGGAAGTTCTGAACGGCTGTTACCTTTTCAGGGAGGGGTTGGACTTCAGGAGTGATGCTGTGCCCTAAGAACGGCACTTCATTGGTGCCAAAGGTACACTTGCCGCCACACCAGACTACAAGGCCGTTCTGTTGTAGGTGGTCGAGCACGATGCGTAGGTGATGAAGGAGTTCCTCTTTGGAGGAAGAGAATACAAGTATGTCATCCACATAGTATACACAGAAGGTGATGTCCCCTAAGATACCATCCATGATTGTTGAAAAGTGTCTCTAGCATTACATAGGACAAAACAGTCGTAATTGAAGGTGTAAGTACCGAAGAGGGTGGTGATGGCTGTCTTGTGGGTTCATGGGTACCTGATAGCACCCCTTCAGGAGGTCAAGTATGGAGAAAACCTTCACTTTGTGCAAGTAGGAAGTCACGTCTGCGATGTTTGGGACGGGCAGTGATCTGGTTCTGTCTGCATGTTCAGACACCTATAATCCCCACACAGATGCAAAGAGCCATATTTCTTCAGAACGATGTGTAAGGTTAATGACCATGGGCTTGATTTCTTTCATTTTGCCAAGTCTTTGTTCAGCAAGTGCCAGATGATCCAGTGTCAGATGCCTGCATCTGGCGAACACTGGGGCCCCCTATTGTCTTGATATGATGATAAATACCATGTTTGGTGGGAACCGTGGTCGTTCGGCATAGTTCTGGACGGAAAACATCCGGGTACAACATGAGGAGGTGGGAGTAGGCATCCGGGGGTGCACTGATGTGGAGAGCGAGTTTGGTAGAGGGTGTGGGTTGGAGAGGTATCGAGGAGTACGAATTGAAGTTGACTAACCAATGGTGAGTGACGTTAACCAGGAAATTTGAGAGGAAATCTGCATCGAGGATTGACAATATGACATCAGCAATGAGAAACTTCCAATTATAATTGGCACTTCTAAACGATAATGTGAGAGTTTCATAACTGTTAATTTGTATCACAGATCCATTGACAGCTACCAGGTGGACATTGGCAGACTTAGACTACTGTACATCATGTCCTGGAGAGTGGCCTTGGCAGAAGAGAATGGCAAGCATCTGTGTCTACCAAAAATATCACGTCCATATCTGCTTCCTGTAAAGAGAAAAGATTAATAACGGGAAGCCACCGCCTCAAGTGATGGTCTACTTGCACATTTTTTGGCCACTGACAACATTCGCATTTTTCTTCGCATCAGCCCCAAATCTGGAATGGTAGTAGCTTAACTGTGGCTGATGGGTGTCAGTGTGTGGCATGAGAGATCATTGGTTGGGGCATAAGCGAGGGGTTGGTATATGTGGGTGGTGGGCGGCTTTGTCGCTGCTCCGGCACGTAATGTACATCACGGGGTGGGCGTCTATGTTCTACCTCATTCACGTCTGCTTCAGTCGATGTTGAATAGTTGTGCTCTTCGTCAGGAGTGGAGGCGTTGAGGTGGTGAAGTGGCTATCCATAAGGGTGTCAATTTTGGTCATCAGGTCCTTCATGGGAAAATATCAACATTGGCGATGGCAGCGCTCGCAGGTTCGGGTAGGTGCCTTACCCAAAGAGCACAATGTAGATTCACTTAACGAGGAGAGCCATCTCCAGCAGGTTACAGCGAGTGAGACTGGTCATTTCCTTGAGGGCGAGCGAAGCCTTTTGGTACCCAAGTGGCTGTTGAGAGCGCTGAAAAAGTTTGGCAATGCTGGCAGCTGGCAATGATGAGTACTGTTCTAGTAGGTATGTTTGGAGGATGTTCCTACATTATTGGAATGTCGCCCTGGTTGCAAAGACAGTCTAACACTTCCAGGAAAGTGTACTCTGTGATTCCTACAAGAACATAGTCTGCTTTTTTGCTTGAATGAGTCATGCCCTTAATGCGAACTTGTACCTCGGCACGCTGAAACCAGGTGAATGCTTCTGTACTAGCGTAGGTTGGTAGTCTCAGGGGTGTGGCATTGAGAGTAGATTGTGTAAGAGAACAGCATCATCATACAGTAGGACGCAGCAGTTAGGGGAGGGCGGGGGAGAGCTGGACACTCCATTAGTAACCAATGTGTGAGGCGTCAGTTAAGTGATGAATGAGAGGCGAGGTGAATGCAACTAAACTTTATTAAACAGACATGGAGCTTAAATACCAGGACTTGCGAGCAAGAACGTCACAAAAATTCAAACAAAAATAAACATGATCTATCGGGTTTAATCATATTGGCTTATTAACAGTGCAAGGAAAAGTTAGTAATAAGATAAAAAGCAAAACCAATACAGAGTACGAGCTTGAATGAAACACGTGCAGTACAATATTGAAAACCGAATGATACTGATATTTACATCTGACGTTGATACAATATACCAGGGGAGAGGGGGCCGGCTGAAATTTACTGTAGTCTTAAATCGATAATAATTTTTCTTAATCGATGTATTATAAAATATACTAGAATATTGGAGTATATATATATATATATATATATATATATATATATATATATATATATAACTCATATTTAACAATAGATATAAGAAATTTAATAGTAGTAAAACTCTATGAACTTTAAACAAAATATTTACAAGAATTCTCTATACCAACAGCTTGGAAAAACTTTTATTATACTAATTTCCTAAAATGAAAACCCTAAAGACTTGAAAAATCACGGCTCCATCAGTTTACTGCTAGTAATATATAGAATATTTACAAAGGATACATTAGGCCGAATAGAGAGAGCGCATAGACCAAGAGAGAAGGCAGGCTTTAGAACTAGGTATTCAACAACTGATTATATTCATGTAATTAACCAGCAAAGGGAAAAATCAAGTTATTACAAAGCACTATATATGGCATTTATAGTTTATAAGAAAACTTTTGATTCTGTCAAAACTTTAGCAGTAATGAGATCCCTTCAAAGACAAGGAACAGATAAATTTTGTTAGAACACTTGATATTTATATGGGAAGTACTACAACCCTAAAACTACATAAAGATAATGAGAAAATTCCAATTGCGAAAGGAATTAGGGACACCCCATCTCTCCTAGATAATTCACTACCCTAGAAGAATTTTGTAATAGATATCTTTAGGTAAAGAAAATCAGATTATGGAAAGTCAAATGTTACTAGATTATCATTCAAAGCAACATCAGAGTCATCACTGCTATACAATTGTGACCAATTCAAGACCAAAAGGTCATTCAAAATCCCATTCCAGTCTGCCTAAGATTTTATATAAATCATACTTGAGAATGATACATCAGGGACAGGGTGATCAGTCTTAGCTACTAATGAAATCAAGGTAGGATCAGATTTTCCAACTGGAGAACCAACCTTTCTTGTTATAACGCCAGGGAAGTCGGTGTATACGAGGTCCAAACAGTTACCAGACCTGTGAGTAGCTTCACTTATGATTTGCTCACAGCCTGATTCTGAGGCAAAGTTTAGAAGCTCTTAAGCCATGGCGATCCGTAGGAGAAATAGAATTTAATCACTACCTATGGTGAGTATTGAAATTACTAACAAAGACAAAAGAGGTTTCTATCATTTTCTTGTATCTTAGCCATAATGGAGAAGACACTCGAAGATAGAATCATCCATGTCTGGATTCCAGTAGATTGAACACAAATAGAAGTTCTTATGCCTGCCACAAACTTTTATTACCTGAATCTCATGACATCCACATTCATTGCAGGACTTACGAGAGGCAGGGTACCCAGTCTTAATATACACCACCATTCCCCTGGTCCTAGGAATGGCATACTGTTTCAGAATTATTGGCTTCTTAAAACCAATTATAAGGAGCTCAGATGAGTGTTTCATATCAGAAACCAAAGTTTCTGAGCTCAAAAAGAATATCATACTGTCTGGACGCTACTGTAAGGACTTGAATATTTTTATGAAGACCACAAATATTGCAATACAGTAGACATAGACAGACGAAATCTAGGATTTACTGGTCCAGGATTTCGCTCGATGTGTCTTGATAGCATAAGAATTAATGGTAATAAAAAATACACTTCAGACTTAGAAACTAAATTAACAAGAATGATAAGAGAAACAATGTGTACCCAAACCCATAGACCCTAGAAGCAGTCAGAAAAACTGGTCTACGTGGAGGACCAATACCCCATGCAAGACTAAATACTCTCCAGGATAGCCACTCTTAACTAAAGTAAGGACAGTGAGGATTGTTTAAAAAAAAAAAAAAAAAAAAAAAAAAAGATAAGGAAAAGACAACCTCTTGATAAACCATCAGGAATTCATGGCCCTTCTATTAAACCTGCCCAACACACCATTTAAAAAAACGAAGACAAGAGGAAGAAAAAAATAAAAGAATAGTGTGCCCGAGTGTACCCTCTAACAGGAGAACTCAAATCTAAAACTAGAGAATAGTTGTTTGATTTTGAAGTGTCCTTCTCCTTGAAGAGCTTCTTACATACATACATATATACATATACCAAGGCACTTCCCCCAATTTGGGGGTGTAGCCGACATCAAACAAATGAAACAAAAAAAGGGGACCTCTCTTCTCTATGTTCCTACCAGCCTGACAAGGGACTCAACCGTGTTCGGCTGGTACTGCTAGGGTGCCACAGCCCACCCTCCCCTATTATCCACCACAGATGAATCTTCATAACGCTGAAACCTCTACTGCTGCTACCTCTGCGTTCATCCAAAGCACCGAAGGAAGCAGCAGGGCCTACCGGAACTGCGTCACAATCGCTTGCCATTCATTCCTATTTCTAGCACGCTCTCTCGCCTCTCTCACTTCTATCTTCCTATCACCCAGAGCTTTCTTCACTCCATCCATCCTCCCAAACCTTGGCCTTCCTCTTGTACTTCTCCCATCAACTCTTGTATTCATCACCTTCTTTAGCAGACAGCCATTTTCCATTCTCTCAACATGACCAAACTGCCTCAACACATTCATATCCACTCTAGCTGCTAACTCATTTCTTACACCCGTTCTCACCCTCACTACTTCGTTCCTAACCCTATCTACTCGAGATACACCAGCCATACTCCTTAGACACTTCATCTCAAACACATTCAACTTCTGTCTCTCCATCACTTTCATTCCCCACAACTCCGATCCATACATCACAGTTTGTACAATCACTTTCTCATACAGAACTCTTTACATTCATGGCCAACCCTCTATTTTTTACTACTCCCTGCACTGCCCCCAACACTTTGCATCCTTCATTCACTCTCTGGTGTACATCTGCTTCCACTCCACCATTTGCTGCAACACCAGACCCCAAGTACTTAAACTGATCCACCTCCTCAAGTAACTCTCCATTCAACATGACATTCAACCTCGCACCACCTTCCCTTCTTGTACATGTCATAACCTTCTCTTACCCATATTAACACTCTGCTTCCTTTTCTCACACACCCTTCCAAATTCTGTCACTAGTCGGTCAAGCTTCTCATCCACGTCTGCAACCAGTACAGTATCATCCGCAAACAACAACTGATTTACCTCCCATTCATGGTCATTCTCGTCTACCAGTTTCAAACCTCGCCCAAGCACTCGAGCATTCACCTCTCTCACTACTCCATCAACATACAAGTTAAACAACCACAGCGACATCTCACATATCCCTGTCTCAGCCCCACTCTCACGGGAAACCAATCCATCGCTTCATTTCCTATCCTAACACATGCTTTACTACCTTTGTAGAAACTTTTCACTGCTTGCAACAACCTTCCACGAACTCCATATAACCTCATCACATTCCACATTGCTTCCCTATCAACTCATACGCTTTCTCCAGATCCATAAACGCAACATACACCTCCTTACCTTTTGCTAAATATTTCTCGCATATCTGCCTAACTGTAAAAATCTGATTCATACAACCCCTACCTCTTCTAAAACCACCCTGTACTTCTAAGATTGCATTCTCTGTTATCCTTAATCCTGTTAATCAGTACTCTACCATACTCTTTTCCAACTACACTCAACAAACTAATACCCCTTGAATTACAACACTCATGTACATCTCCCTTACCCTTATATAGTAGTACAATACACACACAAACCCAATCTACAGGTACCATTGACAACACAAAACACACATTAAACAATCTCACCAACCATTCAAGTACAGTCACACCCCCTTCCTTCAACATCTCAGCTCTCACACCATCCATACCAGATGCTTTTCCTACTCTCGTTTTATCTAGTGCTCTCCTTACTTCCTCTCTTGTAATCTCTCTCTCATTCTCATCTCCCATCACCGGCACCTCAACACCTGCAACAGCAATTATATCTGTCTCCCTATTATCCTCAACATTCAGTAAACTTTCAAAATATTCCGCCCACCTTTTCTTTGCCTCCTCTCCTTTTAACAACCTTCCATTTCCATCTTTCACTCTCTTCAATTCTTGAACCAGCCTTCGTTACTCTCTTCACTTCTTTCCAAAACTACTACTTATTCTCTTCATACGAATGACCCAATCCCTGACCCCACCTCAGGTCAGCTGCCCTCTTTGCCTCACTTACCTTGCGCTTTACTTCCACATTTTTCTCTCTATCTTTCATACTTCTCTACACTATTACTCTGCAGCCATTCTTCAAAAACCCTCTTTTTCTCTTCCACTTTTACCTTCACTCCTTCATTCCGCCATTCACTGCCCTTCCTCATGCTACCTCCAACAAACCTTTTGCCACACGCATCACTTGCAATCCCAACAAAATTTTCTTTTAACTAACTTCCACTCCTCTAAATTACCAGTTTCTCTTACTTTCACTTCGTCGTATGCCATTTTCAACCTTTCTTGATATTTACTTTTTACCCCCTGTTTAATTAGCTCTTCAACCCTCACTAGCTCCCTATAACATCCACCTACTCTATTCCCCCGCTCTTTTGCTACAACTAATTTTCCTTCCACCAAAAAATGGTCATACCTCTAAACACATGCACTTTTTTCAATCTTCAAATATTTTTTAGCTATCAACACACAATCTATTAACACCCTTTCTATCACTTTTCCATTTGTCACTCTTACCCATGTATACTTGTTTATATCTTTCCTTTTGAAAAAGCTAGAACTTACCACCATCTCTTGCTCAACACACTTATCTACCAGTCTCTCACCACACTCATTTTCATCTGGTATGCCATACTTCCCAATGACACCTACTACCTATCCAGCGCCCACTCCAGCATTCAAGTCACCCATGACAACTACATAATTCCTTCTACCCAGTCCTTCTACACACCTGGTTAATTAATTCTAGAACTCATTTTGCTCTTCTTCACTTTTCTCATAACCTGGCCCATACGCACTGACGAAAGCCCAACATTCCATACCCAACCTAACTCTTACCCACATTAACCTAGATGATATCTCCTTCCATTCCACTACTTTACCTGTCATCCATTCACTCAGCAATAAAGCCTCACCTTCTCTTGCTCTTCCCCTTTCAATCCCAGACACTCTACCAGACATTTCACCAAACATCACTTCACCTTTCCCTTTTATCTTTGTATCACACAAAGCCAATATATCAATCCTTCTATTTCTAAACATACTGAAGATCTCACATCTTTTACTCTCTATCGTTCTACATCCACGTACATTCAAACACCCTAAAACTGGAGTGCGGGGAGCAGTCACTCTCCCCCCAGCTCCACCTCTTTGATGTCTCTCAGGATTATAATACATGAGAGGGGGTTCCCAGCCCCTTCGTCCCGTCCCTTTTAGTCGCCTCTTACGTTGGCGCTTGTATTTTTTCTCATGTTTGCCTATTTACTTTCATTATACAGAATGAAATTTGAATATAATTTTCTTATCTTGTTTTGATAGCTAAAAGTGTCTTCTACCCATTTCAAGAGGGAAGTAGCCACTGAACGATTGCAGTTCAGTAATTAGCCCCTTGAGCGAAGAAAACTAGTTCAGTAATCTCAATGTTTTCAGGTGTATGAGGAAAGAGGAGAATGTTTAAATAATAGGCCAGACTATTCGGTGTATGTGTAGGCAAAGACAAAGAGAGAGATTGGATGTATTACTATCTGGCCAGTCAAAGGACCCCATAACTCCTTAGCGGTAGTATCAACGGGTGGCTGGTGCCTTGGCGAACCTACTATCTCTTAATGAGAAGAATTAAAAATCCTTCAACACAACTTTCCTTTCTTAATACAATCTATACAAACTAATGCTAATCCAATGATTCAATTTAATATTCTGCCATAATATTGCATGTTCTTGGTAGCTGGCACATAGCATAACGTGCAGTCAAATACAAGTGTTCTGTCGTCTCCGGTCCCCCATTGTCACCCCCAGTATCTACAGATTCCAGAATTACAGTTGTAGAACAGTTTGGTTGGTAGGGGGGAGAACAACGGGAGGAAGGAGGACGACCGTGGTCCGGGGGAGTACCTTTTGGAGCTGTAAGGGCTGTGATGGGAGGGGAAGCATGAAAAAAATTATGTATGAAAGTAAACTGCCCAGCTTTCTCCCGATTTGTCTCATTGTTGTTAACATATAGTCACTTACTATGACAGAGAATACTTAAAGATCCGGTCATGCAAATATTTTAATCATTAAGTGACTTGCCTTTATAGAAAATAAAAAATACAGTAGAATTCATTTGTGGTGGCACACACTTTCTTACCTCAATGTAAACCGTATCTTTAGAAAAAAAAATATTCGAGACCAAAAAAGCTATGAATACATCTAACCTAACCTTTCGTAATGTAATCCAGGGTAGGATAAGATAATTTGAAGATGATTTGTAATTGCTCTCTGATGATTGACTGCACATACAAACGCAAGTCTTCCTTAAAATACTTTCTCATATATGCGGAATTGTTATTGAACTTGAAATGGGTATAAGTAAGGTTTTTCAGTCTGGACTCTACAAACTATAAAAAAATTCATTATTTTAGCCAATAACTTTCCTGTTAGAATGTTATATCGCAATAAATGGGTCTATACAACGTAATTATAATTTTGAATTATTGCCGAAAATATTATAATACTGATAAATCGATATTGAATTACTTATAAGCAAAATGCCTCCTTCCCCGTATCAACTCTCAACACATACTCTACCCTTAAAAATCACACACACACACACACACACACTATATATATATATATATATATATATATATATATATATATATATAGAGAGAGAGAGAGAGAGAGAGAGAGAGAGAGAGAGAGAGAGAGATATGGGGGGGGGGCACATATCTTGCGTTTACGAAAGATTTTTCAGTCTGGATATAACAGGATTAATAAGAGTACAGTGTTAGACCACTTCGGACCAAAATAAGACAATTTCGCGCATGACGTCACATGGCTGCACTGACTGAGGTTCAGGTAAAAAGAATTCATCAATCAGTATTTTACTACTGGAGTAAAGAACAAAGAAACAACTGTCTTACATCGGATTAAGACGCTCTTCACCTGGTCAGTCATTTCAATCCCACAACCGACGAGACAATGGTTACAATTGTTCTGTGTATGGAAGCTGATCTTTCTATTTGTTACCATGGAGAGAAGTCACCGAAACCTGGCAAAGAAGATACCAAAACTTTAATTTCTTACTTATATCACTATGTGAATTTACCCAATTAAATTCATTTTCCTAGTTGTCCGATTCATCTTTTTTTTAGGACAAGAGTCCTAAACCATCTTTTAAGGGAGGTCAAAAGAAAAAATATACAAAACTTAATAAAGAGCCGTTTCATGATAAATATTTAAAAAGTTGTACTTGTTCTCATGTTTGCCTATGTACTTTCATTATACAGAATGAAATTTGAATTTTCTTATCTTGTTTTAATGTTGAATTATTTGGGTTGTTGATGATTGTTAAGGCTCATAGAATATAGATGAAATAGAAAAGCATGAGGTTCTTTAATATTTTTACCGTGGGAGAGGCACAAGGGGTGTGGGCAAGCACTTCCCATAGTGACCTATAATTTCTTTGTTTTGGTTTCTCTATTAATCCTGCTACCAGTGACGTCACAAATATGTGCGGTAACGACCGGGCGGTCTAACCCTGGGATTGACGGGCTGCCAACGCAAGAGCCCATGTTCAGCAACAAGGGCTGGACAATCATAACAAACAAACAACCCTGGGACATAATATATTGTCAAACTAAATATCGATCGTTTTTGTCAAGTTGTTTTCGAGAATGGTATAGCAGATAACACAACAAATATACCATATAATTTTAAGTTGAAATGATTATGATAGAATTAGGAACGTATGAAATTTTATTCTTTACTTTCATACATAATTTTTTGTGCTTCCCCATTCCATCATAGCTTTAACTAGTACTCCCCGGCCCCCCGTCATCCTCCCCCCTCCCGTCGTCTCCCCCCCCTCCCCCCGTCGTCCTTCCCCCTCCCGTCGTCTTCCCCCCCCCTCCCCCCCGTCATCCTTCCCCCTACCCCCGTCGTCCTTCCCCCTACCAACCAAACTCTTCTACACCTAAAATTCTGGAATCTCTAGATATTGAGGTGACAATGAGGGACCAGAGACGACAGCGCATTTGTATTTGTAGATACACCATCCAAACATTAATTATAATGATTCTGATTTATAGAATAATAACCTTTATCTACATATTGATAGTAGGCTGCTCTATTATTTTAATGCACCCGGTCCCACTATGGATTCGAATTATAAAATTGAAGACAACTTTGGTACTAAAATAGAGCAACCAGAAGATAACATGACCTTGCTTAGATGGAAACTATATCAACCATTTCAAAGCAGCCATAGCATCATATCATCACCATATACCTGTAAAAATATATATTATATTTTGCTGGCATGGTTAATTACTTGATTCAGACTGTAGCATTCATAAAAGTTTAAAGGCCACCCATGAATGGCAGAGACAAGGTGCAGTGATAATGCCCTAGCCGAAGCCCCCTCTCCACCCAGCTAGGACCAGGGAGGGCTAGGGAATGGCTGCTGATGAATCAGGATGGTAAGATTGCAGACACTACAAAAAACTTAACAAGTTTGAGCGGTAATCGAACTACAGTGCAGTGCAGCCATTCAGTAACATTTCCAGTAAGCCACCATAACCCATCAATAGTATCTTAGCTAACTAATCCCAAAAATTCTTCCATTCCAAACTAAAAATAAGCAACGCCGTACGGGGAAAATGTGCTACCTATATATACCAATCACTCTACATGACCTTTAAGTCACTTTTAGCGAAACTAACTGCTGTATCATAGACTCTGTAGAATAAATGCATACCAGAATCATCACATAAAAGAGGTGAAAGGAAAATAACATGTTGGAAAATGATAATTGGGATTCGTTCATGAAAACCATAGAATTGGCCGTAAATTAGCTCGCTTATTATTTAGGTATGAATGATTTATTCTAATCTCCCATCAAAGCTGACTTAAGTCCAAAAAATATAGATTATATATTGTGAATAAAAACTTTAAAACCGTACAGTGAATTATCAAAAAAAAAAGAAAAAAAATAGAGCAAGTAATAAAATAAATTTTATGTGTAAATACATTTCCCTACAAAATGCAACGCACCAGTCTAAGAAATTCACCTAAAACCAAAAACAGTCTAGTCTATCTGAGCAAGACCACCGAGACTTGTTTTGGCATAATATACAAAATGTACTTTGTCCAATTGTAAAATCAATAGAACTTACTTAAAGAGCATAATCTTGAAGTTTACTTTCGTGAACATCAAATAAAATCCCCCGAGAATAAAGATTTTGAAACACCCAAAGACTTGTATACAGTTAAGAAATTAGAATGCTCATTCCTCTTGCAACAGGCCAGTTCAACTTCAAGACAATCAATTCAGAAGTGGTCAAACAGTCCCTTTTGAAAAAGCTACTTACTTCATTTTTATAACCAATTATGGACTAAAACACTTGTTGAAAGAATGTTCTTAACGCAATAATTTTACTGATAACAAAACCACTGCATTAATTTCCATTCAGCTGTAGACAAGTTGTATATGTTAAGTTAAAAATAAAAATCTCAAAACAAACGTGGTAATTGAAAATGAACAATTACCCCATCTTATGTCAAGTGTAATAAGAGGTGAAGATGCAAATATGGTAGTAGGGATTTCTATTTAATAACAACCTAACAGGGGTAATCATTGACCCAGATTTTACCGAATACCAGCAGCTTTAACATCGAAAAGGAATACGGTACTACATTGCCATGTCACTATAAATGTGTTGCATGAAAAAGGTTCTCAACGAAATCTGCATTTGTTCTTGAAAAATCTATACGAAATAGGCTACACTATTTTACACGGTGCGAATAAACCGCAAACATTCGGATATTAAGAAAGTGGAAAATGACGAACAGCAAGTAGAGTGATTGTTTTGAAAAGCGACTTATTCCCATTAGCAACTAGCACCATTAAAACAATTTACCATCGATATATTTCATATGTGGCTGGCTATGACATACCACTACGAGGTAAACGTTGGGACGCGTTTGTCGATTTCAATTTCTTCAGAGAAAATAACAGCTGTCAAACTGCGTAAATAATAAAGATTGAAAAATAACATTGAACAGAAAATGGGTAGTAATTACAAATTGCAATATACATAAATAAACAAAAGAGTGGGACAAAATTGGTAACAATGTTGTCAAGTATATAATGTGGTGAATGTTCTTTTCTTTCTCAACACTGACATCGATAGTAGGGAATGGTAATCACTGGGTAAAATAGGGATCTGTAGTTTCTTTCACTCTTTCTATATTTTTTTTTTATGATCAATATCAATTTTGACTAATCTTTAAACTTGCAACAAAACACGAGATCACTGGGAAATGAAGGTTGTTACTCGACTTTAATATATGTACAAAAGTACAATTCAAACCATAATCCTAAAATTAGAGGCACTGATACAATAACCATCATTAAAACAAACTTTAACGCTGTCAAAATAATTATAGTGAAACCTTGTTGCTTCAAAAGAATTGCACACACACACACACACACACAGATAGAGAGTGTGTGTGTGTGTGTGTAATTCTTCCAAGGGGTAGGCCTGCACTGTCATCTCTTACACATATTGATGCAAAGGGCATTGGTTAGGTTTTGCCAGTTTTCTCTATCTTGTGCTTATAAATCAATAATACTCCATTCATCATTATCTACTTCACGCTTCTCAGTCCTCAGCCATGTAGGTCTGGGTCTTCCAACTCTTCTAGTGCCTAGTGAAGAGCATGCCCAAACCATCTCCATCTACCCATGACCTCTTCCATATATGGCACTCTAGTAATCTCTTATAGTTTCATTTCCAATTCTTCTCTGCTATTCAACTCCCAATATTCTTCTGAGGGCTTTTTTATCAATTCTACAAAATCTGTTGGGTAATGTTTCATTGTTGTACCGCAACTCATGTCCATACAATAACACTGATCTCACTAAACTGATATATTGCCTGTTTTTAATGTAATTTCAGGCAATCTGATTTCCAAAATTTACTTAACCTAGCCATTGTCTGATTTTTTTTTTTTTTTTTTCAATATTTCGTTAAACTCTTAAGTTCTAAAGACCCTGTACTAGAGATCGTAATTCCTAAATTTTTAAATGATTCTACCTCATAAATGCTTTATCTGTCCAATGATATTCGCTTCCATTGCATATTCTGTTCTCATCATCTGTCTTTTTTATATTTATTTGGAAACCAACCTCATGTGATATTTCATGCATTCTAGTAAGCAAGTATGTGGTGTTTTGCTCGAAATTAACCAATTTCCTATTACCAATCCAGTCCAGTTCTCCACCATCCCAACTGTTCTAGGCATTACAAAATCCGATAATCAACATGGGTGACAACACGTTCCCTTGGAGTACTCCACTGTTCACTGAAAATGCATTTGGTAGGACTCCACTAACATTAACTTTGCCCTTGCTCTGCTCAAGAACAGACTTCATCAAATTTACATATTTAAGAGGAACTCCATGATAGCGCAGGACTCCACAAAATTGGCCATTGCACACTATGTCTGTCACAAATGCCATCAAAAGTGGATTTCTACTGTATATTTTGCACATTGCTGTAAAACGTCTTGAAATGAAAATTTTGTCAGTACAACATATACCTTTTCCAAATGCTGCTTATTCATCTCTCAGCTTTTATTTCTCAGTAGTCTTTAGAATGAGTATACTATACTGTATATTTTCATGACAAATGACGTAAGTGTGATTTGTCTGTTGTTATTGTAATTATTCAGATCTTTATTGCCATTTTCACTAACCATTCTAGCTCCCCAGTCATCAGGTTTTGCCTCTACATGCCACATTGTACAAAATAATCTTGTAAGTATTCTGGAAGCCACTTCTTTTTCAGACCATTATCATCTCAGCAGTTATTCCATCGTATCCAGGGGCTTTCCATTTCTTGAATTTTTTAATGATAGCTTCGACTTCAAACACACTCAATTCATTCATGAGCACATCAAGGTCTTCCTTAGTTTCAGGTATATCAATTAAATTGTTCCCTTCATATCCTATTCATCACTTCTCTTAAGTGTCCATCCAACGTTGCTTTTCTTCATCTTTTGCTGTTATAACACATCCATCTCTTTTTTTACGGGTATTTGCTTATTTTTTGCCCCACTGGGATTTCATTAATAATTCTATGAGCAATTCTTACACCATAGTCACTCCCTGAATTCATAGTATTGTCAGCCTTATCCGCTTTCCTGTCTAAATACTCTTTTGACGTTACTTTCAGTACTGAAATACTGAGCATGTTCTACCTATAATTTTCCTGACTTCCTCAAAAACTTTCAACAAACAGTTTCTGTCTTTGTCTTCTTTTTTATAGTATCACATGTATCTGATTTGATATCCACAGAACTTCACCACCAACTGACTGATATATGTTCTTAGTATCAGGCCATTCTTCCATAATTGTCTGTTTCTTCGTGTGTTAAAGTGTCTTAAGACTGCAAATCGATTCATGCATTCGATTGGAAGTGTGTCTGTTCTTATCTTCTAAAAGCTTAGTTGTATCAAACTTAGGTATTCTATATACATTTCTTTTAGAAGCTTTCAGTTTTAATTTCAATGTGGCAACAAAAACATAGGCACTTGAAACTAAGGATATTCATTGGGAACAAGAAATCAGTTATCAGATTATCATCTTTGGACTGAAGAGTAGTTCTTTTCAAGTAGTACGCTGAAATTCGGTTCACGAATTTTCTTCATTTTCTTGGCATACGAAAGCCATAGTTGACACAGAAACCCAATATGGGAAAAAGAAGGCGAGTTACTGCCCATTCCCCCGAAACAACTGTTTATGCTGTATGACGTCACACAGGGACACTCCCGTAAACTTTATGGAGCTCTTACACTAATGGTATTTTTGTTTTCTTTTTATAATATCGTTATCTCTCCTCTCACACTGATAACCTGTTTATGCCTGTAGGTTCTTGATTCATCGTGTTTAAATTTTTGTGCCGTTCTTGATTGGAACGGGTTGTATATATACTCATGCTCGGTCCAAATAAAGTGAGTTGCATTCACCCAGCCAGCTTCTTGGTTATTACCTAACTGATGCATCTGCAAAGTACTGGTGCATCTGCACATTGATGTCTTTTTACTGTTTATATAATTGTTTTCGTAAGTGTCCTATCTTATCCTATCCTAAACTTACCTTTTTAAATGCGTGATATTAGGTATGAAAGGAAATAAAACAAAAATTCTTATATTACTGTTAATTTATCAAACTTGAATTAGCACATTTCTCTTGAAAATAACTTTATTTTTTTTTTCATTTTTATCAAACCCTTTGACCCAATTTTCAGCTTTGAAATTTAATAACTTTACTTTGAAGCAAAAATTATACTAGCCCTCCCCCCCCCCCAAAAAAAAAAAAAAAAAACCCTCAGTATCTGAACTTCATCATGAACATTTGCTTCATTAAAACGATCAAGCGTATCTGACATTTTTTCCCTTGCCTACTTATGCAAGAAACCCACCAGAAGTAAGACTCACTCTCTCCTGTACTTTGTGTCTACCATATATATATATATATATATATATATATATATATATATATATATATATATATATATATATATATTATAGTATTCAAATTTAAATGAGAACTTTGCCAACCTTTGTAATGTCGAATTTATTTGACCTTGTGGTTATATACCCAAAAAAATAAATTCTTTTTAAAAGATAAACTCGGCCAGAATTCGAGCGTATGCTTCCGAGATTAATCTATTCTGGACAGTATCTCTACCAATCTAGATATCAAATGTGATATAAGGCTATATCGAGACTGCTCCGCATATTCCTTTTGAATCTAGGTATTTTTACTTAGCATCTAAATGAATCCCTCCCTATGATCGCTTGTAACACGAGGCCACGTATAACAGATTTTTCATAAACATTCCTGTTTAAAACATTTTCAAATATGCTTCGACAGATACAGTGTTATTATAGAATTCACTTGACGATTGAAATAATTACCCAAAGAGAAATTCCTCTTATGATAAGAGCCTCTTCCCTGGCCAAGACTTTAACTTATGTTTCTGAAGTCAAATAGATCCAATATTGTACATGCACACATACGCATTATATATATATATATATATATATATATATATATATATATATATATATATAATACATATATATATATATAATACATATATATATCTATATATATATATCTATATATATATCTATATATATATATTATATATATATCTATTTATATATATCTATATATATATATATATATATATATATATATATATATATTATATATAATATATATATATAATATATATATATATATATATATATATATACATATATATATATATATATATATATATATATATATATAATATATATATATAGATAGATAAATATATATACGGTACATATAGAGAAATGTGTTGGTTCGCTGAGAGATTAAATACAGTGTGAAGAAAATCTTCATAATGAGTCTGGTTAGGTTTAATGGAAGCAGGTGATAGAAAAATATGCGATGCTATTGTACAGTAAGTGTGGAGTTCCTGTAGTGAATGAAAGAAAATAGGCATGAGGAATTTTTTGAAAGGGTACTGATTGCTGGAAATGTATGGTTTCTAAAAATAGTTTATGAATATACTTGGGAAATGAGCAAATAGTGAAGAAATGTTTGCTAGATTATTGTGTTAAAAAGTAGATGTAAAAATTAAATTATATTATTATTGTTATTATTATTATTATTAGCTAAGCTACAACCCTTGTTGGAAAAGCAGAATGCTATAAGCCCATGGCCCTCAACAGGGAAAATAGTCCAGTGAGGAAAGGAAAATAGGAAAAATTAAATATTTTAAGAACTGAACCAACATAAAAATATTTCCTATATAAACTATAAAAACTTTAACAAAACAAGAGGAAGAAAAATTAGATGGAATATTGTGCCCGAGTGTACCTTCAAGCAAGAGAACTCTAACCCAAGACAGTGGAAGACTACGGTACAGAGGTTATGGCACTGCCCAAGACTAGAGAACAATGGTTTGATTTTGGAGTGTCCTTCTCCTAGAAGAGCTGCTTACCATAGCTAAAGAGTCTCTTCTACCCTTACCAAGGGGAAAGTAGCCACTGAACATTTACAGTGCAGTAGTAAACCCCTTGGATGAAAAGGAATTGTTTGGTAATCTCATTGTTGTCAGGTATATGAGGACAGAGGAAAATCTATAAAGAATAGACCAGACTGTTCAATGTATGTGTAGGCAAAGGGAAAGAACCGTAACCAGAGAGGAACCAATGTAGTACTGTCTGGCCAGTCAAAGGACCCAATAACTCGCTAGCAGTAGTATCTCATCGGGCGGCTGGTGCCCTGGCCAACCTACTACCTATAAAGAGTAGTAAAGAGTGATAAAGAGTAATGACCGGAAATTCCGTTTACTATTTGGTAGAAGAAATATTTAAAACAAAAGTTTAAGTTGCAATTAAGATAGTCGAGATGGACACTGAAAGAGAAATCCGATTAGAATAATGCTAGGACAAAGTAACCCGAGTAGAAGGAAACATATGAAAAGTTTTCGACTAGTTTTATATGTTCAGCTGGAAGACTATGTGAGGGTAGTAAGTGGGACTAAAGTAGTAAAGGGCTCGAGTGATGGAAGGAGAAAATCATGTGCAGGTACTGCATACTGAAGGTTGGATATGTTATTCAAGAGAGATGAGAGAGAAAGGGACAAATAATGAAAATGCAAGGATGAATATGGGCAAGAGTCATAGGTAAAATAATAATCTACTTTGCAGGGAATTGGAGAAACGTTATTGAACATACGGATCTTAGAAGAAACACGTCAACCGGGGAAATGTGTTCTGAATTTCAGGTGGTCTAGGACTGATGGAGTGAGCATTTTGGTTCATCATGTAGAACACAGAATCAAGAAAGAGCTGAAAGTTGTGTAAGTGGAAGAGGTTAATGTAAGTTTGAGATTTCTTATAGTAGTTTCTGTTAATGATTTGTATAGAGCAAGTAAGAGGTTGAAGAATGGACATGGTCTAAGAGGGTGAATACGGTGTTAACTGTATGGTGTTGTTATTGTGTAAACACCACAATGGGGAAATTATTGCCGATATATATATATATATATATATATATATATATATATATATATATACATATATATACATATATATTTGTATATATATATAATGTATATGAATATATATATATATATATATATATATATATATATATATATGAGAGAGAGAGAGAGAGAGAGAGAGAGAGAGAGAGAGAGAGAGAGAGAGAGAGAGAGAGAGAGAGAGAGAGAGCACAATTAATGAAGAATGGTGTGACATTAAGAATATAAATCAGTCAGTTGGTATTGAAGTCTTGGAACACGCACTTAAAGGAGGAAGCCATGGATATCAAATAATACTTGGATACTATAAAGCGTAGACAGACAAAAATTGATTGCTGGATGTTTTCGAGGAAGTAATGAAAATTACAAGGTAGAGCATACTAAGTATTCCAGTTTTGATGGTGAAGTTAAAAGAAAAGCCTGGAATGACTAATTGCTCTAAAAAAAAAAATCATATACCCATCAAAAACAGAGATGGATCTGTTATGACAACAGAAGATAAAGAAACACAACGTTGGATGGAACACTTAAGTGAGGTTATGAATAGAAGATATGAAGGGAATAATTTGATTGATATACCTAAAGCTAATAAAGACCTTGATGTGCCTATGAATGATTTCAGTGTGTTTGAAGTATCTTCAAAAAACTAAAGAAATGGAAAGCCCCTGGATACGATGGAACAACTGCCGAGATGATATTGGCTGAAAATTATGTGACTCCCAGACTACTTACAAGATCATTTTGTAGAATGTGGCGTGAAGAGGCAATACCTGATGAATGGGCGTTAAGAGTGTTTGTGAAAATGGCAAAAAAGGGAGACCTGACTAATTGCAATAATTAGACGCATAGTACTTAGGTCAGTTATGAAAATATATAGTATGCTTATTCTAAAGAGACTGGAGAGAAAAAATTATGTAAAGCTGAGAGTTGAACAAGCAGGATTTTTAAAAAGTATCAGTTACAGTGACCAATTTTCATTACAGTAATGCATAGAATATAGAAATCCACTTTTGATGGCATTTGTTGAGTATGAAAAAGTGACAGTGTGCACTGTCCAGCTTTTTTGAGTCCTTCGATATTATGGTGTTCCTCTTACATATGTAAATTTGATTGTCTGTTTATGAACATAGCAAGTGCAAAGTTAATGTTAATGGAGTACTCCAAGAGAATGTGTTGTCACCTATGTTGTTTATCCTCCTCATGGAATTTCTAATATGTAGAACAGTTGGAGATGGTGGAGAAGGATTGAAATAGATTGGTGATAGGAATTTACCAGACCTAGAGTATGCTGATGATGTTATCCTTTTTAGAAAAACACTACAGGATTTGCAATGTTTGTTTACCATAATGCATGAAGTATCACTTTAGGTTGGCCTGAAGATAAATAGAAGAAAGACAGATGATGAGAACGGAGTATGTAATGGAAGATGGAATATCATTGGAAGTAGAAAGGATTAATGAGGTAGAATCATTTCAGTATTTATGAACTATGATCTCCAATACAGGGTCTTAGAAATAGTTTGGTGAAGGTTGAAAAAACCAAATCACACATCGGCTAGCTTAAGAAAAATTTATATATCAAATCGCCTGAAATTACAAATAAAAATCAGACTATATATCAGTTTAGTGAGATCGGTGTTACTCAATGGACATGAGTGATGGTATGACAATGAAACAATTTCCAGTAAATTTAGTAGATTTGAGAACAAAGCCCTCAGAAGGATATTGGGTGTTAAATGGCAGGACAGGATTAGAAATGAAACTTAGAGAGCTTACTCGAGTGTCATATGTGGATGAAATCATGATTAGTGATAGATGGAGATGGTTTGGGCATGCTCTTCGCACTCCCCAAGAGAAATTAGTTCATCAAATTTTCAGCTGGGCTCCACAAGGCACTAGTTCCAGGCCTACAGGGCTCAGGACTATGAAGCTCGAATTAGATGATGAATGGAGAAGTATTGAATTAAAAGCTCAAGGTAGAGACGACTGGTGAAATCTAACCTTTGCGTCAGTAGGCGTGGGAAGAGATGATGAAGATGTGTGTGTGTGTATATATATATATATATATATATATATATATATATATATATATATATATATATACATATATATATTATATATATTATATATATATATATATATATATATATATATATATATATATGAATACTGTATAAGTATTTCCCCTTCATAGTGAATGCTTCACAAGGAGTTAGCCTTCCATGCCTTACTTTTGGTACGAGGTTACTAGACCCATGTCCTTTCGTATCTTTGCCCCTCTTAATGGTTTCTTCATATTGTTGAAGAGTTGGGACGGGCAAGAGGGCTCTCAAACTTGGGGAAATTGCTCCCCAAGATCGAATTTAAATTTCTCTTCCTTTCATCTATTTCTTCTGCTCAATATTGCTTCGACCTTCTAATTTTATCAACTTTATTTTGTCTTGCTGTCCTAACTCTGAGTATTATTTATGTAAAGTTTATATATATATATATATATATATATATATATGTGTGTGTGTGTATATATATATATATATATATATATATATATATATATATATATATATATATATACATGTTCATTTATTTATTTTTACTTTATTTAAATGGCATGGATATTTCCACATTCGTTATTACTGCCTGCTTAGATGAATGGGAGATGGGATCATGGTTTGGACCATTTTGGCAGAACTACTCTCAAGGGTTGGGTCATCGGAAGCTGGGGAGATCCAATCCTTGAGGTGGGACTCTTGGCTTCTTGCCGGAAGCCCATCATTACAGATATGGGGAGGATGATTCCATATTTTTTTTTTCAGTCCTAACAGGCGGGTTTAGCTTACACCTGTGCCTCTATATTTGTTTTGGTGCTATCCTTCGGGTAGGGTATGGAGCGGACCATCTGGGAAGTATACTCTCATTGTGCTAATATTGGAGAATGCAAATTTCGTTTCCAACGTATGATAATTTCTTGAAATTCTCAAGCAGGTAAACCAACAAAACAACCAACAAAAAACATAAAGAAAATCCACCACTTAACTATGGACCCTTCATACACTGACTCCCCATCCCCTGGATATGCTGACTCCTTCATGTTACCCAAATTCCAATAGAGACAAACTATGATGATCTATATAAAGCATTTGAGTGCTATGGATGTATAAAGTAAATAAGGATGAAACTTGAAGATGAAAAATGGGATTCACGGATATCTTACAGTAGTTATGACGATGCATTTAGAGCAATAAGTAACATGAATAATATTAAAATTAATAACTTGAATGTCACGGCTGCTCTCTGCAATAAGGTACCAAAGGATTTGGATGTATATAAGCCTGCTGATTGGTAGGAAAAAGAAGCGGATTTTGTTATACCTTCCCAGAGCAAGCCAAAACCACCATGTGGCTTACAGCTGAATCAAAGGGGGTTACAAGGAATTATTTTAAGATATGCAAATTAATTCAGAAAAAAGTAGGAACTATTGCACCGTGCGATATGTCTCGTAAATCAAGTACACCGTCTGTAATACTGTCCAACATAAAAACAACTAATGATGATATTAAGTTAGATGTCAAACCCCATCTAGATTTTTAGCTACGGAAGGGGAGTAGTTTTTTAACAAAGATCTCTATGAATTTACAGAGGAGGAGATATTGGCCATGTGTCCACTAAATGTATGGAAAGTTCACAAAGTCCCAGGTACATCAATGATAATCCTTACGTTCCAGGATGCTGATGTACCTTTCCATATTTATTATTGAAAACGAAATTATTAAAGTAAGACCATTCAAGCAGAAACCACTGCAATGCTTTAATTGTTTTAAATTTGGGCACCCGTCTATAGTTTGTAAAAATGAGAAAACGTGTGGTATTTGCTCCAAATCTTACCATGGAAAATGTGCACTTGGAGCCAGGTGTTTAAATTCCACAGACAAGAGCTCCTAGCTGTATAAGTTGGAGGAAGCTGCCCTCAACAAATCGACTTTAGAACATATAAGTGTGGGACATGCCAAAAGACTTAAATAAATCAAATACCTATGCTAAGGCATTAAAATCAAACCAAGCACGTACTGCCAATAGCTCTAGAAAAAGAATACCTTCTGATAAAATGTCAAATGACTAGTTAGCATATTACCTTCTGAGGCTTTACCACAGTATATTAACACTAGGGCATTGCCAATTTCTGTACAGCCTTCGTCCCCCATTACAAAAGCTAATACAAACCTCTCTCAGGCCATGTCCTTGCCTGATTTGATGGAGGTTCCACTTAAAACCAACTTACCTGGTGCACCTGTTGTGGGAAAGGTGCAAAAACCTAGAATCCCACCATCTAGTAATCGTAAAATAGAGAGACCTCCCTCTCTCTCCACCCTCCATTAGAAACATTAAAGTTATGACATCAAATAAATTTGGTGTTTTGTCTGTTGATGTTTCTAATGAACCAGAAGATAAACTGAATAAATCAGAAATTCAAGTTGAGGTCCACCATCCACCTCAAGAAATAGATCAAAAGGACACAAATAAAACCCAACATATCAAGACCATCTCTGAAGAAACCTACCTGTAATAATGTTAGATTAAAAACTGCTAATGGGAAGACTACCAAAATATCTTCCAGAATTAATCCATAGTTTTCTCCTACGTTTTGCAATGGAAGTGTAAGGGTTTAAGGGCCAAATATGAAGAACTTGAGGTCTTAATTCATGAGCATTCCCCCATAATTGTATGTCTACAGGAAAGTAAGCTTGATGGTAACACTCCTAGTCCTCGAGAGTATGTTAGCTATAGAACACCATATAATCAACAAGCAGGGAGCCATGGCGGAAGTCTCATGTACGTTCGTCGAGATGTTCCCCAAATACCATTGTCTATTCGTACACCCATGCAGGCAGTGGGTGTACAAATCAATATAGGGAGAAATGTACAATATGCTCGCTGTACTTACCTCCAAATAATATTTTATATGATGATTTAGTAGAGGTCATTCAACAACTCCCTCAACCTTTTCTTTTAGTGGGAGATATGAATGGTAGACATCCTTTATGGGGTGATGTTTTGGCAAACACAAGGGGCAATATTATCTTGTCAATTATGGAGAATAAAGATGTCAGACTCCTTAATACAGGACAGCCAACGCCCTTCCATGATGGAATCTTGACAAGGCGGATTGGGTTAAATTTCATAAGCTAAGTGAAATCGAGGGGAGTGCTGAATAGTTTGAAAGTATTGATGATGCCATAGACCTACTGAATGGAACTCTTCTTACAGCAGGATTCAATTTGATTCCCAAAACCACAAGATTATTCAAACGGCGACCCGTCCCGTGATGGTCTTCAGAATCAACTGTCTTGAACAGAGCCACCAGAAAATCTCTTGACTAGATTGCGTAGATGCTGTACTGAGGAAAATTTGATAACATACAAAATGTGTAGAGTGCAGTTCCGTCTTGCCATGAAAGAAGCTAGACGCCAGTCTTGGGTGGCTTTTGTTTCTTCCATTAACAGTAGAACACCACCATCTTCTGTATGGAGGAAAATAAAGATTGCAAGCAAATTTACCCCAAACCCACCACCTGACTGAAGCAAATGATGTTAGTAATGCCCGGGCTGGTCATTTTTCAAATGTATCATGCAAGTGTGAAGCAGCTCCTGGTCACCAGTATAAGAGCATTGAAGAAAAGAAAATTTTAAATTTTGCAACAAGAAGGGAGGAGACGTATAATTCTCCTTTTACTGAAAGAGAATTTGACTCCGCACTTGGTAATTGTAACGATAATGCCCCTGGACCTGATGGAATTCCATGTGCAATGATTAAACGTGTACGTTTTAATACAAAGTTATTTATTTTAAGCATTATTAATAGAATATGGCATAATCATAGTTATCCAAGTGTTTGGGACCTAGCCATTATTTTAGCCTTTTTAAAACCCGGTAAAGACAAGTTTTTAGCAGCAAATTATCGGCCAATTGCATTGACATCCTGTTTATGTAAAATCATGGAGAAAATGGTCAATGCAAGACTGATATAGTACCTTGAAAAGAAGGGTATTTTATCACCTATTCAGTGTGGATTCAGAAAAATGCACTCCACTGATGTGTTGATACGACTTGAGTACTCTATTTGTGAAGCCTTTGCGTCCAAACAGCACCCTGTGACAGTTTTTTTTTTTTACCTTGAAAAGGCATATAACAGTGCATGGAGATATGGTATACTTAAAACCATTCATGAATTGGGATTGAGAGGAGAACTACCACTACTTATTCAGTCATTTCTTTCACATAGAGTATTTCAAGTGAGAGTGGTGGAAACTCTATCAGAGAGTAAATGTCAAGGAGGAGGAGTTCCTCAGGGTAGTGTGCTCAGTGTAATCTTGTTTGGACTAGCAATTAATGGGATATCCTCAGTCATTCCCTGGGATGTTTTCGCAACATTATTTGTGGATGATCTCTCCATATCATTTGCTGGAGCTAGAATGGCAATGGTTGAGAGAAAACTACAACTCTCAATTGACAAAATTATCCAGTGGGCCGAAATGAATGGATTTAAGTTCTCAACAAGTAAAACTACTATTGTTCATTTCTGTTGTATTTTGGGGAGTACATCCAGTCTCGGATTTATACATTAAAGGTCAACGGATCCCATGTGTAAGTGAAGCTAAATTTTTAGGTTTGGTATTTGATTGTAGGCTTACATGGGTTTCTCACTTAAAAGTGTTAAAAGCTAAATGTCTAAGGCTCTGAATCTTTTAAAAGTATTGTCCCATACATCATGGGGGGCAGACCACAATACTATTTTAAAATTATACAAGGCCTTGATTTTTTTTCCAAAATTAGTTATGGATATGAAATATACCCCTCAGCCACCCCAATCCGGTTAAAGATATTAGATTCAATACCTCATGCTGATATTAGATTGTCCACAGGAGCGTTTAGAACCTCACCTATCCCAAGTCTCCTTGTTGATGCTGGAGAGTTACCTCTAGTCTAGACCTTTACCGAATGTTTTCTATTATTTGGTATTGGTTTAGATTGCAAAGACTCCCTAATTCTTTAGCCCTTCAGACTGCATTCCTTGTAAGGCACTCAGCATACTTTGAGTTGCACCCAAAATCTCCTCAACCTTATGGCTTTCGGGTGAAACAATTATTAAACAGTCTTGATTTAATTAGAATTAAGGTGCTTCCATCTAAGGTATCATCAACGCCTCCATGGAAATTACTAGAGGTATCTTTTTTGTAAATACTTCATAGGAGTCAAGAAGAATATGACTGACTTAGAATCCATTTCTTTTTTAATGGAACATGTTGCAGAACATAGGGTATCGACTTTTATATATACTGAGGGCTCCAAATCTGATGCTGGCATTGGATTTGGAGTACATAGTAATTGTTAATTGTAGGGGTGCACTTCCTCTAACAGCTTCCATATTTACTGCCGAACTGTATGGCATACTAACTGCTATTGAGAAAATAGCATTGGAGGAGGGTAATTTTACCATTTTTAGTGATGCAAGGAGTGTCCTTCAAGCTTTAGAAGTTTTTAATTCCAGTAACCCTCTAGTTTTGAAGATTTTAGATCGGTTTTTATTATTGGACGGAGAGGCATAATGGTTCGATTTTGTTGGGTTCCAGCACATGAAGGTGTGTCTGGGAATGAGAAGGCAGATTTACTAATGAAGAATGCTGCATCCGAGTTGCTACCAAGGAGGTATCCCATTCCCTGTAGTGATTTCCTACCTAACATCAAGAAATTGTTTTGTAATAAATGGCAACACCACTGGGATAGTCTAGATGGCAATAGAATGAGATAAGTATCATATGTCATATCTCCTTGGAGGTATAACATGATGCTCCGAAAATGGGAGACGTGTCTTTGTCGTCTCCGTATTGGTCACACTCGGTTGACACACGAGTGTCTGCTGAAAGGCCAACACCAACCATATTGCAACGACTGTCTAGTACCTTTAACAGTGAGGCATTTGTTGACTGAATGCCCCAATTATCATTTATTAAGAAATATATATCTGATTGAGGCTCGAGGTGAGGATGGCAGGTTTATCCTTGCCAAGATTCTTGGACATGATGTGTCCTACTATGCGAGCGGCATTTTTAGATTTATTTCAGAAGCAGGTCTTCTGAAAACTATTTAAATTCTATAATGACATTCAATTTTTATGGTTTTAATTGAATATTTTTTCATTTTTTATACAAAATAAATATCTGTGATAATGACCTTAGATGTCAGGATGCCTGAAAACTTTAAATTAATTAATTAATCAATCAATCATGTCTTGGCTGCAGCCCACCACAGTTGATTATCAGTCACATAATTTATAGCTTGAGTAAACAATTACAGTGGGTGTTGAATAGATTTGGACAAGAATTTGCGCTGAATAGTCAGACACTGGGGTCTGTGGTGCCATTTAGCTCCTGAGTTAAACTCTAGTTGCATCGAGTGAGGTTAAAGCTATTGAAAGTTGTACAACAAAGAAGTAAAGTGCAGGTAAACGCCGAAGATAATGACTACAGTGCACCCCACTAACCCTGTAGGTTTTTTTTTTTTTCTTTTTTTTTTTTCAATAATACAAGCCCCTCCTCACTCAGATCTGAATCTTGGTACATTTTTATTCTGTAATCACACCAGTTAATTGTAAATATGTATGTTTTCCAGTGATCTAGGAATGAGCAGACAAAGCATGAACCATTTTTATTAGATATGACTTACACTATGTTGACCAAATGTGTTCCAAATGTCCTATCAATGGCCAATTTATTCCTCATGCTAGGCATATCTACAGTAGATATCAGAGCAAAGCATTTGAAGAGTTTCCTTTGTTGATAAACAGAAAGTTGTCATTCAGTTGATTTACTGCCTAATCTACTGACATGGAATATTTGTGAAAAGTCAATGCAGTAATATTTGTTATTAGTATTTATTCAATGAGTAGACGCCCAGAATCAGGTCCACTATGTTAGGTATGGTAGTGTAGGATGGTATTTCCTTCTTTCTGTTGGTCTTGTTTGCATTAACCATTTTGTGTGGCATTACATTTTTAGTCCTTACCCCAGAGTTTTATATTATGAAGATTAACTTTGACAGTAATATAATTTTCACACACATACGGGTCCATTACAATTACGAGCACTGTTCCTGCAATTGAGCTCTAAAACGATCACCATTGCGCGCATTCCAAAGTGAACGTTATTTCTATTTTTACATAGCTCATAACCTTCATGTCAATGAATTTCAGTGGTCATTAAGGTAGTTTCATTCCCTTTAACTTTCTTTCTATTTCCTTTACAAGGCTGTTTCATGCCAATACATAATAATAGACGTTGGTTCAACAAAGTGTCCCAGATTAAATCCACGAATAATGTACAGTTGCTCAAAATATTTTTGACAGCACTTGAGCTTCATCCTCAAAAAGTTCAATAACTTTTGTACACAGTGCGACGAGATTCAAATTGGGTGCCAATATCATAATTCTATGTTTTTATAAATAAGCAAACAGAATTTTTTTCTCTTATTAATATCTGACTCCATGACGTCCAGAGTATCATGATCATTCTCTCTAGATTTGGGTAAAGTTGGAAACTTTGTACATCTCTTCCATTGCGAAGTTTATCAAATCTTTCTCTTCCTGACCTCCAGCACATTGCAATTCGCTTCGAGCTCTTTTTATGGATCTCATGCTTATGTCATCAAACGCCTTCCTCTTCACAAATGTTCGGACTGAAGTTCGACTTATTTCATTTTTTTGTGTCATGTGACTGAATATACGTTGCACGGCTATCATTGGCACTTGGCATTCCTTTGCAATTTTCGACGATTTAAGAATCCTGTGCAGGTATCTATCGTGAATCAGATTTTTTTTTTTTTTTTTCATTTCCAGGTTACAGATCGTGCGAATTCCATGCAGACGATTTTGGACTAGAAGCGAAAAGGATTAAAACTAAATTCAGCTGCCTATATCTTATAAGCTGTGAATTTTCTTGATATTTTCAAAGTACTCGGTATCTCATCATAATCATATGCAGTAAGTAGTTTGACAAAAAACATGACTTGGGAAAAAAGAGAAAAAAGGGGCGCGCATCTGTAATAAATTTCAGCTCCCAATTGTAACACTTCCTTATGTCCAAATGCTTGCAAATGTAATACGTCTGTACATACAATCCTCGCCGAACACTTCTCAAGATTCTTCCATGCACAGGTTGGTATTTACTCTCGGTTAAAGAGTAGAACGGTCAATTACAGTATTCATTGATATTTCCATCTTGACTGGTTACATGAGACTTGTCTCCCATATTCCCTTGGATAAATGTGTATCAGAATACGTAACCTCGTTAGAATTATGCTAGTCCTTCTATTAGTGATTTTGAAATTATCATTTATAAATGGATGGTCAATTGCCTTTCAACAAATCTCCGATATCTTGCTGCGTGTTTAGATTAGCTGAAAAGGGGGAGTCACTTGGTGCGCTATTCTTTACTTACTTTACTTTAAGGGCGGCTTTCAGTCATTTTATGTTCATTCCAAGGCATTCAGCATTTCACACAGTATATTGGTCGTTTGTTGTCAAATTCACCCTATTGAAGCACCTAGAGAACAAAAAGTCTTCAGTTTTTCTCATGTTTAGCGGGAGCTTATTGTATAGTCTCCTGGCCGCATATTTAAGACTAGAGCCTACAGTAAACATGTATCTAGGTTCCAATGATTTGAAACCATCTACAACTATTTTCGTGTGAACACGATTTGTTGGCGGCACAATATGTAGCAATTTTCTTAGATATTTTGGACGGCTGATTCTGATAACTTGATGGTTTATTGTACATATTTTAAACTCGATTCTTGGTTTGATAGGCAGTCAGCGTAAATCAGCAGTTAGTGTAGGAGTGATACTTTCTGGGGGACGAGACACCTTTTATCAGTCTTGCTCCTGTTTATTATTTTTTTGTGATTTCTTAGTTGCACTTTTGTGAAAGTGTAGTAAATGGAGTTACAGTAGTCAATCCTGGTAATAACACAGTTTATCACAAGTTTCTTTACAGGATGTTCATCCAGGTACATTATTAAAGCAATGTTTCTAAGATGATACTGCCGTTTTTACTGTATTATTTATTTGGAGATGGTAAGACAAATTACAGTCAAGAGGTACGCCTAGTTCATGGACTTGACTAGATATCGGGACAAAGTTGTTATTTCTGTTTATTTGGATATCACCCATATTTCTTTACTCAGTTTTTCTATCCAACCACAGGATGCCAGATAACTCATAATCAATCAGTCTATTCATCCACCATGCACTCAGTTTTATTTTCATTTAATTTTAGTTGTATGATTGTCATCCATTCCCTAACACTGGCAAGAATTCGGTTTAGAGTTTCAGTAATGTTGTCTGTATATCATTTATGGAGAAGTAAAATTGTGTATCATCTGCAAAGAGTTTGAACTTCACTCCATGCCTTTGAAGTATTTACGACAACCAGTAGTATCGATATAAAATAAGATTAGGTCCAGTACTCTCCTCTGAGGTACCCCTCTGTTTAATGGTTCTTATGATAAATAAGTTTCCAATTTGCACCGTAATTTCTGTCAACCAAGTAGTCTTAGGTATTCAAAAGCTTGACCTTCAATACCGATGGACTGTAGATGATTTAGTAGCAGTTCTTGCACAACTGTATCAAAAGTAGCACTACGGTCGAGCAATATTAAAATACCACATCTATTTTCATACATCATTTACAATACAACAAATAGCTGTCTCCGTAGAGTATGATTTTCTGTAAGCAGACTGGTTTGTCTGGCAAAGCTTCTATTTCTTCTAAGGGACTAATTAGTTGTTCAAGAATTAGGTATTCTAGCATTTTTTAAAATAAAGGATAGATTCGAGATGGGTGTATACGAACTTAATTTCTGAATATTTAGAGCACTTTTCAGAACTGGTGTAACTAAAATACAGCCATTTTCTCTGATTTGCCAAACTTACACTCATCGATGCTTGAATTTGCTATTCTCGTAATTATATCAGCTAGACTAGAGAAGTTTCATTCTCTAGTTACTTCATATATTGGTATTGGGCCGATCGCACATTTTGTTTTCTTTGCTCTCTTGGTAATCCTGGTGACATTGTCTTGTGTTATATTAATGAATCTGGTCAATTTGATCTGTTTATTAGGTGTAGCACTAATATGGTGTTGAATATTTGTAAATTACCTATTTATATTTTCCATTTTGTTTTTAAAGAACACTTGAATATTCGGGCACAGCTATGCTATCTAGTATCATCTATATCACAGTCCAGTGGTTCACTTACACTATAATCTTTGTAACCTTCAGTAAAGGTAGCGACAGGGATGGATGTCAATTCATCTACAGTTGTGTACAGGTACAAATAATCCTGTCATTTAGTAGTATCTCTGAGAGAAAACAAAACTTGCTGTATACGAGTTAGTCTTTGCAAATAGAAAAAAAAATATTCTATTCCCATTTGGTGTAAGGCCAGAATTCAGCCAAATATCATTGATACATATTTACATTTTGGATTTTTTTTCGCAAAAGGATGAGTAAAACAAAAACTTCTAACTTACGTGTATTAAAGAGTAAAGACTTCAGTAAATACATACGGAAAATATCTAGGCTAACATTTACACACTGTGTATTAAAGTACACTAGTCCTAGGATGTTTGTATAGGGAATGTTGGTAGCACAGTCTTTTTTATCACATTCAAATGAAACAGTTGAGTAATTATTATACGGTATATCAATTTGAATAAATTAAGATCTATCATTAACAAATATTTTTTTAGGAAATTTCTGAAGTAACACTGATATGCATAAGCAGCAAGGATTGACCACATAGCTAGATAATGTAACAAAGCTCATTCACACTAGCAACTACATCTAATACATACAGCAGGATGTATATTAATGCTATTGATAATTTTTATTTATTCAGCACACATATGACTTATATAAAAGTACAAATGGATTCCTAGGGCAAGGACTATAATCTGCAATTTTTATTTTAGAATTAATGAAGATTTGAAGGTCTTAGGTCATACTTGATCTCATTAGATACTGATAATATTTATCAGTGGTTTTTAAATATATGATTAATCTATTTATCTAGTTGATCAGTATATACACTAAGCCCTGGATGGAAATAAATGCAATTTGTTAACTGAGGCGTCCCATTCTTACTCATGGAACTGTGTTGAACAATAAAGACCTATAGAATTGTTGTTAAATTTTAATCCATTTCTGTTCACATAAAGGTAAAAAACATTCTTACAGGAAAAAAAAAAGAGAGAACTCAGCTTTGGGAATTAGCTTTAACACTTGTGTGCACTCTCCAGGTATACAGTATATTCTTTTCAGGTGTGCTCATAAAGTTTTGGTGATCTATTGAAGAATTGGCCTCATGAAATAATGAACTTCCTGTGTATGCGTATATTGAGGCTCGAGATTGAAAGCAGCACACCGATTTAGGGAAAAATTATAATAATGGCCCATCAAACAGATAAAGACTCCATCAAAAGTTTAGTTTAAAACCACTAAACTTTTGTACTGTACTTCAAGTTTCTACTAGTTGTTTTAATATATATATATACACCAATAAGACTACAGTACATGTAAGGCCATTAAATGCTCTTCAAATCAAATGTTATCAATACTCAGTGAGCAAATTTCAATGCAACAAGAGTGGATAAAATCACAGTGGAGAAAGAGAAGCAGGCGGAAGTGGCTCCACTGTCGCTCTCCAGGCCAGCGGTTTTGGAAGATTCTGAAAGTAAAACAACGTGCATTAAAACGACGTAAAACTATATTTTTCATCAGGAAAATTTTAAAATATTATCCAACCGTTTCTGTAACATTAAATTATTTATATTCTAAAGCCCGGAGCTTGAAGTCTTCCACGCAAAGTACAAATTTACCTGCACGGGAAACATATTTTATACCATCTAACATTTTGTCAGCCAATTTTACTTTTCTACTATAAAACTAAATAAAATGAAGTCATGCACTTCGCATTCTGACACACATTCTTCGACTGTTTAATTATGCACCATTATGTAGCAACACAAGAATTATATGTTCTAATCCATACAAATAAACTCCATGCATAGAGACTTAATGACAATATATGCATTGGAGATAATACAACTAAAATCTTCGAAGTTGCGTTAATCAAAATTCTACATATCTCTAAAACTTTGTCAAAACTGTCTAGGTATAAAACTCGACATCAAAGTCATCACATTTATATTTTTTAATTAAAATTATTACAAACAATTTTAAAGTTTATGAATTAAATGAGAAGATATGTTTCTTTTGAATATAGGTCAAAATTAAGCATTCCAATTATTTTTTTATATAATTGTTTTACCATATTAAGCAAAATAATAGCTAGCATACTGGATAATGTTTCTAAATATAGTCAAAAGGAAAACTCCTTTTATCAATTGAGACATGAAATAGGAATAAAGTAGTGACATTACATCTAAGAACCAACACAGAAGGCACGTACAGAAAGAAATAACAACACCATTACTTTACTTATTCGCCTTTTTCTGAAAATAAGGGAAGTTCTATAGCAACGACTCTACACTCTAAATCTACAAGAGTACCAGTAAAAATGGCTTAATAACGAGCATAAAATCCTTGCAGGCCAAACATGAACAAATAGCTGCCTTCCTTTCGGCCGGCTGTGCATGACGTCATAATAAGCACTGCGATAAAATGAAAAAGCATTTGAAGCATATTCTACAAAGATTTCTTGGTAAGGGCAATGTTTATTAACTAATTTCTTATCAAACTGCGGGATCTTCCAAGGGCCACTGACAGGAATACTGTCAACTTCAGGAATATGAAATGACAACACAAACAACTGGGTACTCTAAAGTGGTCATACGAATTAACAGAAAATTAATTTTTACTTCATGGGTAAAGAATTGTGTAAAACTACGCTGGAGAAAAATTGGAGCTACATCAATGGGGAAGACGTGTTACGGACATCTTTCAGCTTCATTCAATTACAGCAATTCTATGATGATTCAAATAGGGTCTGGACGACCTTATAAAATATGAAATGACAAATTTCCTCTTAATCCCTAACTGTTTTGTTTACACAAGTCAACAAATTAAAATGCAGCAAATCCTTACAACAGAAAAAATAATAAATCTATGATTTTGTGTGTGTGTGTGTGTGTGAGAGAGAGAAAGAGAGAGACAGAGAGTCTGTTATGTATGAAGTGGATCAAAGAGACAGCATTCGTTTATACTGTAGGAATGTCCGATTATTGATTAAAAAGAAATCCAACTCGACAGTGATGGAGGTTTATCCAGACATCTTACTACAAAGAGAATGTCCATGAGAAGAACACAAATCAACAATTCCTTTAGTTGAGCAATGCAATTAATGTTAATTTTAATTGGAGATAAACTTAAAAACAAATGAAGCTTTAGTGTTGATTATGGGTGCCTCATAGTGCGTAAAATATCAATTATATACAGTATATATATATATATATATATATATATATATATATATATATATATATATGTATATCCTTTTTCTCCTTATGGAATTAGTTGGGTATTAAGTTCCCTCTATTCTGATTTAGATAATCTACAAGACTTTTCTATGGTTTTTTTGGGTCTTCTCACTATATTTCGTACTACAATTGCATATCTTCTACCATCCTCACTAATATCTCCTCCTCATCCCGCCTCATAACATGTCCAAACCATCTATTTTTGACATCTTAGTCGATTTTCCAAACACGAACGTCCAATCTTCACAATTACCTAACTGGTAATATTATCTCATCGTAATCGGGCTTTATAATGTTTAATTTTCTTTACTTACCTGCATTTAAATCTTCATTTGACACATGTATGTCTTTATGAGATGCTGTAATCTTTGCTTATCTCCAAATATGATCAAGCAGAAAATGGGAAATGTTAATGAATGTCAGCGGCCCTTGACTATTGATCTATGAAAAGCAAGTGAAGCACAATCTAATCTAACAACAACACCTCTTACTCTAACCATCTTACCAGTGTTATTGACAGTAGTAGAACTCTCTCCTGAAACCAGATCAACAAAATGTATTACAACCTCAAACATTGGCCATGCATGTCCTTATCCCAGCTTCACTGGTATCAACTTCGTTTGCATAAGCAAATTTCTTTTCATAAAGTATTAATGCATCAAGCGCATAAATCATTTTAATGGAAAAATACAAAAGCTTAGCATATATTCACTTCAACCTGTATCTGTGCTCTATTTAAGGTCTAGTTATAGCATTTAGAATCTATTCATGCTATATAGGTGTCCTCATGGTCGACTCCCTTACCAGCGAATTAAGTAATTTAGTCAAGATAAAAATCTGTTTGGGCTCGTACACAACAGCTTGAGTCCTTATTCTACTACATGAAACTTTCAATCAGCATCTCCTTGTACTGTATATACAATACATCATAATCCATTGTTGAAGATGGAAATATTTTTGTCAATGAACTCAAAGCCAAAATGCACATAAACAAAAGTATTGACTGACTAAATTAAACTAAATAAAACAAAAGTATTGACTGACTAAATTAAACTAAATAAAACAAAAGTATTGACTGACTAAATTAAACTAAATAAAACAAAAGTATTGACTGACTAAATTAAACTAAATACTTACCTTTCTAGTACATAAAGAATAGTAAACTTTATAAACTTATCCATTATTGATCTCATTTCTATTAATAGTGTATTAGCATAAAATTCACTGTTATATAGTGGCCATGGCCAATACCAACTAACAATTTTGACATATTTTGTAACTTTTCATATGAAAAGTATCTTTTTATCCTAGTAGTTGTGACAAACTTTAAGAAAAAAAAATCTTGAAAACTAATTCAAATTACACGACAGTCTTTACTGTCTCATGGAACAGTCAGTCACACTAATTACACAGTTCATTCATGCAACTTGATGAAAATAAGTGTTAAAATACATCATCGCAATTTTACTGTCATGCAGATATATAATATAATGGTACCTGATACTGAATTGTATATTGCATGCAAAGATCTATAACCGTACTGTGATGCAATTCAACAAAGCGTTAGTATACCGTACTTCCAACCTTGGCAATGGAACCTTTGCATTGCAACTTTCCTGCTAGTCATCTCATCTCATGCTTCAACAACTACCCACTCACCAATAACTTCCTCCATCTCTACTGCTTTTGTTTCTACTTCATTAATATGATCAGGATGATTCTCTTGTACCGCCGATTGTTCATCATCTCCATTTCCAGCATCAACTGTAAAGTATTAGTAATGCTGTCTACGGTACTTCATTTAAGTGTACTTAATCCTTTACCTGCTGGAATTACAATCCCGAAAGCCTTATAGACAAGGGGAAAACGATAACACAAGACCAAAACTTGATAACGGGTAGACACAAAGCGTTAATGATGACAACTCTGATGCTAAATTAAAAAATTTAATGCAAGCCTGTGTCAGGAGGAGAGGCTACAAAAAATAGGTATAGTGAAAGGTTTAAATTCAAGTTGAACATTTTAAATTAATTGGACCCGGTTAAAAGACAAGACAAACAGTACAGTACAATACACCCAGCATGTACAAAACGCCTACTCGTGTGTGAGTTTGTGTCCTACATTTCAAATCACAAACGTACTAGTGTGCAATGTAATCATCATACTACAAATAGTTTTACAATAATTTTGGTAAAGCACTACACTACCTTTCCTTTCAAGCTACCCGCCAGTGGTAATGTGCTCAAGAACATCTTTAGAATCATTTTAAGATGGTTCTGGAAAATATAGATCTCTGGACCGTCATCCTTGGCAAAATAATTCATCCACAACTGGCAGTGAATGCAAACTTCCTTAAAAATTTATCAAATTTGTGTCGAGGAAATTACATTAATGCTAAGGCTTTAAATTATAAGGAGAAACAAGATTTAGATAAATTAAAAGTTTAACTTTCCACTTAGCGGTGCCTGAGAAGAAGGAAGTTTTTAATAAACTGCTTCTACTTCGTTTTCATATTGTATTTACATATAATGGGTTAATTTGTTGCTTTTGAATTGTGCGTCATAATTAAAGGAATAAGGCCTTATGAATTTTGAAGCATGTACTGTATTTTTTATATTTTAACATGAAGCAGACAATTATAAATTTAAGCAAGGTGATGTAGAAGTATTGTGTAAGGAAAGAACGTAATTTCTAGATCCCTACTAATGTCAAGCTAGACACATTTAAAAAAAAAAAAAGAAGTAAGCAATGCATTATTCTGAAAGACTGGATCTGCCTTAGCGACGTAAAAATCAATCACGCCCATAACTGCAAATTCTCCCAGTCCTTCCTTCCATACCTTCTTGTGGTTCATCAGTTCCTTCGGGCTCTGGCTCAGCGGCGCCATCGTCTTCGTCTCCAGCACCATCCTCAGCAGCAGGTTCAGCCTCGGGTTCTGCGTGTCCTTCGTCATCACCGTTTTCTTCGGGTTCGACATCTTCTGGAGGCTGCTCTTGGGCTTGAACCATGGCGGCCATGGCAAGCATGGAGATGAGGAACAGCTGCCAGAATTTCATCTTCGTATTACTGCAAAACCAAGAAACCAGACTTTAAGTATTTTATTGTTTGAAATCTATATGAAAAAAAATAGATACCGTACAAATGAACAATAAATTAGAAATTTGTCATAATTTTAACCGTCCTTTGAATTCAGATCATCTCAGAGTATATCATCTACCATGTAGTAATGGGGTATGTAATGAAATATAACAGCCTTGCATTTTCTATCATAAGGATCAATACTACCACATATTCTAAAAGTTTTATTCTAGCTGTGACCAAATTGGGGAATGATATCCGCAATCATATAGCTGAATCTGTTGGAATTCAAACGTAGTGCGAGTGTTAGACAAGCTTATTCATTATTTCTCCAATCCTTTTCCGTACTGGGATTCTTTACCTGTTTGAGCCCTTTGGAGAATAGCCTTTTGCATTTTCAACTAGGGTTGCAGTTTAATTGGTAATAATATTAAGACGCAAAGAGCCGTATCATACACGCATGCAAAGCCTAAGATCCGAAAATACGAGTGACAAATCGTAAATGATATAAGATATGAAAATTAGCACCATATGTACTATAAGAAGTGCTGTGTATCTGCTTGTGTACTTGAATTGTCCCTAATCCTGCTGCTTCCATAATTTTGTTGATATTATCGTATAGTGGTCATCTTTATTTCTGCACGACCCTTTCATGGCTTTTCTGTGCTGGTTATGCGCAACGAGGCTACCTCGAGAGTGATCTGGGCTGGTCTTATGCCCCTAACTCCCGTGAGATACGCGTTTTTCTTTTAGCCTTTAAATATAACTGACTTGCCTTTCCCTTTACTTTTGATTTTGGATCATTTCACTACATACAAGTACCTTTGAAGTTTATTCAACCGTAAAACCGGTTATTAGTTTGCTTATTTATTTTGTGGTCACTGTTTGGAAGCTTAACATATTTTATCATATCCTGTAAGATACGTGGTTCCTGTAGGAGTGTCATTTTACACCCATCGCTTTGCATCTTGTTAGGAATAATAATTCTGTGCAAGCTCTTTCTAATGAGATGTTTCTTAATCGATTTTATCCTTGCATGGTAAAGGGAGCAAACGATATTATTATTATTATTATTATTATTATTATTATTATTATTATTATAAGCTAAGCTACAACCCTACTTGGAAAAGCAGGATGCCCAGAGGCTCCAACAGGGAAAAATATCCCAGTGCGGAAAGGAAACAGGGAAATGAATAAACTACAAGAGAAGTACAATCAATATAAAATTTTTTAAAAAGAGTAACAACATTAAATTAGATCTGTCATATATAAACTATAAAAACGTAAAACAACTCAAAATGCAAAGTTTCCGCTCATTTCTCTAAAGGCAACCTTAAAAAAATGCATTTTAACACAATATTGTGATATTTTCAAAAGTAGGTTGAATATTTATATTATGACAGGTATGTATTCTTATGGTATAAAGAAAAGAAATGTCAATTCCTGCAATCTAAAAATTAATATGTTCCATCGGTAAAACAGAAAAAAAAATAAGCTATTAAACACTGACGCAAGAATGTTTGTGCAATATAAAAATAGCTAGAAGACCAAGACGGATTGAATTTTATGGAAACTGACCAACCTTCGAACTAAAATGATTGCTATCCAAGAGCCCCCAGGCAGATAACGACCTCCATTCCACTTGCAACATAGTGGTGATTTACCTAGAGCTTTTGCGTCATACAAATACAAACAATCACAGTACTAACATTAATTTTATTATTATTATTATTATTATTATTATTATTATTATTATTATTATCATCATTACTAGCTAAACTACAATACTAGTTGAAAAAGCAAGATGCTATAAACCCGGGGGTTCCAACAGGGAAAAATAACAGTGTAGAAAGGGAATATAGAAATGAATTACATGAGAAGTGATAAATAAAATATAAAATATTTTGAGATCAGTAACAACGTTGAAATAGATCTGTCACATATAATATACAAAGAGAGACATGCCAGCATGTTGAACATGAAAACATTCGCTGCAAGTTCAAACATAAAGACAATTGCTTATAACTAAATAAAAAGAAAAAAATTAAAACAACAACCTTGTACATGTGACATATGCAGCTAAGCAGATCTACGGGAGTGCACTTCATTACGAAAGAGGGTAGGGTGAAAATGACAAAAGAATGAGTCAGAACCAATAAAATACAACGCAGTGAATACATCGAATTCTTTAATACCACGCACCCTCACCTAGCAGCTAAGCTTTAATTAACTAGCAACAACAAGCGCAGTTATCATGGCATGCCACTGCACCCATACAGTGTGAATACCGTATCGATAAGTGGAAAGCAAGTTCCTTAATGAACGCGGTATGTCGCTTGAAGGGCGACACTTGTGAATGCCAATGGAAAAAGCGTCATTAAGTGCTAAATACATGTTGGCTAGCTCTATCGGTGAAAGTTCTTTTCGCTTTTAATAGCCACATTTATCATACCATTTATTATAACATAACATCGAATATTAGTACTCATTGCCTGCCATACATAATTTTCCGCAAATGACAATATTGACTACGTATAAAAACACACACATAATTATATATATATATATATATATATATATATATATATATATATATATATATATATATATATATATATATATATATATATATATATATCATATAATTGTGTGTGTACACTCATACGTATAATCTTCAGCAGACTATGATGGTGTCCTAAATTCTCGAATACCGGTAGATTTTTTTTTTTTAAATGTCGTATTCTAGTATTTGAAACCTGAAAGCAATCAAACAATAGCATAACCTTTACGTTACATAGCTCTTATAGGTTCTGTGAATTTACGTGTATTTCATTTTAATCTCAATAGACACGGTTGGAATTTGTAGCTTATTCAGTCTCGGGTATCGATATACTGTATTTTCGAATCTAAATGTTTGATTAGTTAAAAATTGCAGTATTTCGTAAAGATACGATTTATGTCAAAGAATTGCACACGTGAAACATTTGTACACTTGCATACGATTCCGACTTCCAGTAGGCGCTTCTTTACAAAGTTACTCGTCTCTTTCCTCTTCTACATCAAGATGACTCACTGGGTAAAAACGCTTCACCCCAGGGGTCATCCCCTCCCGAGGCCATCTACAGGCCTTCCAGCACCTTCTGGGCCAGGCTCCTGCCTCTTCCTACATTCCTAGCTGCGGCAGGGCCTCAACCAATCCTTAGATCTTGCCCAACTCTCCTCCATCCTCCTCACCTTAAGCACCGGTGAATTGCCAACCTCCTCTCTCTCTCTCTCTCTCTCTCTCTCTCTCTCTCTCTCTCTCTCTCTCTCTCTCTCTCGGAGTCTGTGATCATCTTCCCTTTCTATGTCTTCTTAGCTTAACCTATCCTCCTCCTCCGACCACTACCTCAGTTACCTGACTTTTTTTTTTTTTTTCCTTTCTTACCTGCCAACCAGAGATGTATCTCTCCCCTACTGACCTACCTTCCCTCTAACTTTTCGTTCTTTTCTTCCTTTTGACAAAGCTCGTCTTAACCTTCTGGTCACCGATTTAGTTTTCAACCCGCTGCATCAAAGGAATCCTTTTCATATCTTCCACCATACATTCTCACCGTTGAAGATATGAACTGCCATCACACAGGTGTGCAACGTCCGGCCTTACATAAAACAATGGCCAGGGAGGTATGAGAAAGACAATCATGATGACAGTAATAAGGTAAATAGCATTGAGGTGAATTTATTTATTTCTTTGACTGATTGGATAACAGGCAGTATAAGGTGTAAGAACGAGAGAGAGAGAGAGAGAGAGAGAGAGAGAGAGAGAGAGAGAGAGAGAGAGAGAGAGAGAGAGAGAGAGAGAGAGAGTACCGAAAACAAACTAGATATGATATCACACTCACAAAAGTAGCGGCCAAATGGATAAGAACACGATCGACTTATAGCGTGCAGGAAACCAAGTGACTCATTATTGTTGGTGATGCCGATCTCAGTCCGTCGTTTGAAACCCCTTGCGCCGGGTGGATGAATGTGCATGCAGGTGGGGAACTTGGGAAGGGGTATGTTGGGCAAAATGGATGCGACTTGGAAAAGGAAAAACTGTCCAGGGAGACTTTGTTCGCACTTCTGCTGTAATTGCCATGAGGAAAAACTGACCAGGGAGACTTTTTTCCCACTCTGCTATAATTGCCACGAAAGTTTAGTATCATCCCTACGTGCATGAGAACAGTCACGGCTGAAGTCGTTATATTTAATTACCAGACAATGAAATGCATCAGAAGGCCAGTAATTTACGTGTACAATTAGGAAACTCGCAACAAACTTTAGTGGTCATGTACAAGCGTCAGAGGGTCATAATGAAACCCATAAGGAAAGGTAGTAGTACAAAATGCAAAATCTTTGGCAGTGCAGCATTACAGGTTATAAAAGTGTCAAATTTAATAGTAGAGAAACAAATAACATTTGCACGAAAGCTGGAAATAACATTTGCACGAAAGCTGGAAAGTGTACTGTTGGTAACCTTAATCTTTCCTATGTTCTCGTTCAATTAAAAAGAATGGAAAGGCCGTGACATTTATATCACTACGAACACGTCATTTCTGAATGCCTTGAAATGTCACCTCTATACAACAGTCACAAAGTTCTTTCAAGAAAACCCCATACTGTACTGTATATTGTTTGAGGCTCTCGTACTTGCGTCCCTGTCGACAGCGGGTGCCACAGTAATGTATTAATAACTGAAGGCTACAAAGGATGTTAGTATTACATTGTTCGATATTCAACTTATACTTTTTAACAACATTGTAAGGAATAATTGGGGATAGAAACGGCATAGATTCAAATGCTAATAGCCTATTGGCAACGATTAATGGAGGCTGCAATGCTACTTGAGAGGAATTATGTAATTTAGTTATATCATGATATTCAATCGTGTTACTTTCATCGGCAACTTTTAAGTATTCGTTTATCTTTTACTTAATTATCTATTGATTTTTTTTATGATAAATCCCTTTTCAGATAGTTTAATTTTTTCACGATTGGACTCTATATCTTATGAACTTCAGTGACAAGTTCGGGTTGTTTTATATTGATTAGTATAAATTTAGTTCCATTTCAGCGCATGATGTTTTTTTCTGGATGTTCTGTCAATCTTCGTCACTTTTTTTTTTTCTGCAGAAAGGTTTTTATGATCAAGTAAAAGGTATGTTCGAGTTCATTAGATTTATAACATACGAATGCGATGTGTTACAAAGCGAATTATGTGAATTACAGTTGACCGGTGTAACATATAGATAAGTATCCAGTCATGATATTTCCTCATTGAAACAGACTGGTTTTGAAGACGCAACGAATACTCTTTTGCACCCAATTTTTGCCTCAGTCTCTATAAAAGTGGTATACTGTAGAAACCTAAAGGAGATCAAAACTCAAAACAAGAATTTCCGAAGTTGCAGTATAAAAGCGTCTAAATCCCGATCCTCTTTTCAGAGTATCGGTTCAGCAGCTCTCGTTTTTTTCCCCCTTGCACCCTACAGAATCCGTATGCCAATATGGCCTCATAATCTTCGAATACTGCAAAGGTCTGTGTGTGTTTTCAAAAGATGAGATCAATAAGACTATTTGGTAACGCAATGGCACGTCTTGCTGTTACTGAAGATCACGGAGATAATACAAACGCGCGCACACACTCAGAGAGAGAGAGAGAGAGAGAGAGAGAGAGAGAGAGAGAGAGAGATGATGCCAGATGTTCAATAATGCCCCCTGACCAAGGCCGCAATCTAAACACGCACATCCAGTCTCTCAAGGAGAAGACAAGACTTAAGGACATAAGTCGAAATTACTGAGAATATACTGAATACCTCATGTTCCAGTCAATAGAACTGGTCTTCGAACGTTATACCTTTAAAAATTCACAGGGCAAGTGGCTATAATACGAAGGATTTCTTCAAAAATATGAATTCTTGACTAAGATGAAACTTTGATCTTGATCTTATAGAATTAATACTATTATTTATAATTTATATGATAGCACTTTGGTACCGGGTCCCCAAAAGTAACTTAACACTAGATAATACGGACCAAAATCTTGGCAAAGTAAGAACATGGTGAGGATGAAGGGGTCAGTAGAGGCAAGTGTCATGGCCAAGGGAAGACGAACGCCATGTTGTGGATGCCTCGGGCAAGGAAATACTTCGGCCCCAGCTCTTGAGAAGAACCTGAACCTGGTTGTTTGAAGATATAACAGCACAAACTCATCTACTTTTTGTGTGAAGTTGTGAATCTGGCTCGTTTTAGGGGTTAATACATGAAGAGTAACTTGATCGGAACTGCATGTTGAATGAGCCACTAAAACTACAAGGGCGAGTTTCAGTGACCAATGGGGTATTATGTAGGAATGACGATCATAATCGTTAACTCGAAGGTCCTTATAGAATGGGGATATCTTTTATGAAAAAAGAAGCAGATAACAAAGGGAAACCACCTCATGACCTTATAAGCAGCTTCACACGACTCATCCGTAACATGAGCTGCTTAAGCAGCAGCATCTCGTCTAGAATGCAGCAGTAATCTTTCCAGACAGACGTAGGTCACTGGTATGCTAACGTTTCTAAACCCCAGATTCCAGCCTTTTTCTTTTATAGGACATTATCACGAAATCACGATGAACGAATAGGTGTGATAAGGCTCGCAAGGAAATCATTGGTTACGAATTCATTTCAAAAGGAAAAATCTAACCTTTAAAATACAGTTGGTCATGTCGATAAAGAGATTATGAAAATATCCTAACTGTTATACAGTCTTTTCATTCCAGTTGTTCACACTTGTCCCAAAATTGGTGCTCCGGATTTTTTCTCTCCCTCACTCAGAATAAATAGAAACTTACGTTGATAGTAAGTTATTAATATACGTATATACATACTGTATATTTACACAAACGCAATATATATATATATATATATATATATATATATATATATATATATATATATATATATATATATATATATATAGAGAGAGAGAGAGAGAGAGAGAGAGAGAGAGAGAGAGAGAGAGAGAGAGAGAGAGAGAAAATTATTATTATTATTATTACCAGCTAAGTTACAACCCTAGTTGGAAAAGCAGGATGCTATAAGCCGAAGGCCGCTGACAGGGAAATGTAGCCCAATGAGGAAAGGAAATAAAGTAAACTATATGAAAAGTAATAAACAATTAAAATAAAATGTTAAGACCAGTAACAATATTAAAACAATCTTTCAAATATAAACTAAAATGACTTATGTCAGCCTGTTCAATATAAAAACATTTGCTGGAAGTTTGAACTTCTAAAATTCTACCGATTCAACTACTCGATTAGGAAAATGAATAAGACGTCGTTATGTTCTACAAGTACTGTGACTAACACTGTATTCTGTATATAGCCGAGTATGTATAACGAAATTCTCCCCGCTGTTGTCGTAACCAAGACCCTTGGGGCGCGAAATGGCGTTGGAGATCCAGGAAGCCGAGACGCCCTAGTCGAAAGGAACCCTTAATATTTATGATATACTCGAAATGTAATGACCTTTCTCTAGAAGAAATGAAAGAAGACGCAGCTGTTCTAAGGAATATGACCAAGTACCAAGTCAATAGTACTATATTTAGTCTATCTCTTACTTTCCCATACATATAAACCAAACAAAAACACGCAAGTAAGGTAGTTATTTCTTCTAAATTTTGCCAGTAATTCTCGGATATTTGAGTATTTCGCATTCTTAGTGTCGATAAACTTCCCTCTCAGCAGCTGCAAATTTTTAAATATTGCCTCAATTAAATCATGTGGAAGCGATATCACCATTTCGCACTCGGCTCCGTCTTTAACTCGGTTCCACAGGTGTTCAATGACCGTCTCTCTAGACTCTACGTGGCAGTTTCCGTATCAGTCGAATTTAAACGGCGCAGTACGGTCTGCATATTAGAGAATGATGGCCTTGAAATATATTTTAATAATTTCTTGTCACGCATCTTGGATTTAGCAGCAGGCGTGGGCGAAAACTTGTTCCTTGCGAAATGCCCGAGGATGTAAAAGAAGAAGAAAAGCTAATTCCTATGAATTTTATATCAATCCTAAAAATGTTCTGACCGACATGACACGAAAAGAGAGAGAATAATGCTTCTCACCTGAAATCGATCTAATCAAATTCTAGCACTGGTAAATATATCAAACCCGAACCGACAAGAATAAAATTATGTTATATTTCGAGAAGTATTATTCTGGAGATGAAAAAGGAGATGAGGAATAAGAAGACAGCCTGATGAAGCCTTGCTTAAGAGCAGAGATCCTCCTATGGCCAATCGATTCCTAATTACACCTAAAATCGACTCCACTCCTCTCTCTCTCTCTCTCTCTCTCTCTCTCTCTCTCTCTCTCTCTCTCTCTCTCTCTCTCTCTCACTGCTTTATCAACTGGCACAGTCCCTTGGGTAAAATTTCACAATCTTTCTGATATTCATGAAACTTGACCAATTAATAGCTGATGACGAGAAAGCACTCCGCCATTGCTCACAAGGCCAAGAGTTATTCTATTGGCCTTGATTGCTCATAGTTCCCAAATGTATTTCATGATTGCTCGAGGCATCAAATATTTCATAATATGTCAACATGAGCAGAACTATCATTTTTAAGATTTCACAAAATTTATCTATCACTGGTCCATTATATATTTCTTTTTGAGGACACGCAAGTCATTAGAATTTCTCCTCTTCACTAACACTCACAACGAAGCGAACACAGGCACACAAGCACCGCTGAAAGGCATCATTTCCTCTTACAAAGTGAAGGTTTTTTCCTCCATTCCTTGTGCTCCGCCACCACAACTCTTCTTCTTTATATAAAATGACGCTTAGAAATACATAAAAACACAAATATCTTATTGTGAGGTAAATTCTCATTAAACAAGCATAACTCATTCAATCAGGGTAAAGTCAAATATGACAATTTGCTCATATGTACGAGTTGAGAGAGAGAGAGAAAGAGAGCAAAAAAAAATATATTTTTGAAAAAAAAATCTAATATTCCAAATCGTGTTCTCGGGGAGCCTTCGGGCAAAGAAACCAGACACTCGTGGTCAGTTTTCCCACTCTTGAGGGAGGCCCTGAAGCTTGTGGTGATGATGACTGGAGGGGGGAGAGGGAAATGATAGGAGGAGGGAGAGACGATGCTTGCAACTGGAAACGTGACATCGACATCACTAACGTTTAACTAGAAACCTCTTATATGCAATGAGTTCTAAGAAAATAAGGGCATATATATATATATATATATATATATATATATATATATATATATATATATATATATATATATATATATATATATATAGAGAGAGAGAGAGAGAGAGAGAGAGAGAGAGAGAGAGAGAGAGAGAGAGAGAGAGAGAGAATTTCCATCATTTTAGCACAGATGTAATAAAGACAACATTCTTTATTACACCTGTCAAACAATATGATGATCAGTATTTACGGGACTTATCATTAGAATTGTTTCTCTTTCTCCTCCCTCGTTTTTAGAAAGTTTTAACAATATTTTCCTGTTTTAGTAACCTTCGTTATACTAACATCCGTCTACAGAATATAATTAATCGTGATCAAAAGAACTTGGATGCTTACAACTTCAGTAATTGATCAGAGAATCGTACTAATGTTGAGAGAGAGAGAGAGAGAGAGAGAGAGAGAGAGAGAGAGAGAGAGAGAGAGAGAGAGAGAGAGTGAGTCTAGGGAACACGCACTTCGTAATAACAATGCAAGCTGATGATCGGTGAAACCAGGAAATTCCACGAACGATTTTGCCTGGGGTCACAGATAAAAGTCTATTCTTTACCCTACATCCGTTCAGCCTAACAGAACGGAATGGGTCCTTGCTTCCAACCTAGTGCTTCCAGAGCCCACTAGCAAGCAGTGGAATCCAATCGGAAATAGTTCGATACCTATCAAGGCTTAGAGGGAAGAGGCTAAACTCTCCCATTTACTTTGTTTTCCTAAAAGCTACAAATAAACAAATAATCGACAAACACACAACCTTGGCGTCTTTCGAGGGTTTCTTAGAATTGCAAAAGAAAAACGATTACAGGGAAAAGAATGAATGTTGTTGTTTACCTAGAAGGAAGAGAGAGAAACAGATGGCACCGACTTTAATTGCACATTTTTACAAAGAAATATACCTACCGCAAGAGGTCCCCTGTGAAGAAAAATATAGACAACACAATTAACATTCCTGTAGCCATGGTCTAGTAGTTTACAAAGGCAGAGGGAAGTTGAATGTCTGGATTAATAGTGTGTGTATGTATACACACACACACACACTATATATATATATATATATATATATATATATATATATATATATATATATATATATATATATATATATATATATATATAGTGTGTGTGTGTATATGTGTGTGTGTGTGTGTGTTTGTGTATGTGTTTCTTCACTCCATGTTGATATGAATGCAAATATAGTAGCTTTTTATTTGTTGCAAGATTAAGTTTTGAATATTGTTTCAAATAGTATCATGGAAATACCTGGATAACTATTGCTTGAACAGAAGACTGACGACTTTTTATGTAACTAGCATAGTGAACAGTCTGAAAAAGTGAGAGAGAGAGAGAGAGAGAGAGAGAGAGAGAGAGAGAGAGAGAGAGAGAGAGATTCTTCACATAAACCAAGCTACATTAGCACCAAATCCTTCATCCTTTTTCCTCAAGGCTAATTAAGCACTTTCACCATCATGTCTATCGCAGCCCTAATCATGATTGGACCTACGACGTCACCCCTACACCCCTTCTCACTCCACCCTCTCCCCTCCCCACAAAATCCGGTCCAGAGTTGGGGAGACAGTGAGAAAGAATGGCGAACCCCACTAATTGATTGTTTCGCTGGAATCGGAAGAGGGAGATGGATCTGGTGAAATATAGGGATGGTGGTCGTCAATCCCCAATCGATGGGGAATCGTCTGCATAACTACTTGCAGCTACAGACTGACTTGTCATCGAAAGCACTGTACTTTCAAATGACTGAAGTCAAGCTTTCTTTGACGGAATCCTATTGAAAGTAACATGAAAATAATAATCGTTTTTAGGGATTTAGTACCTAAAACAATCTATTTTAGGAACCTAGTACCTAGAACAATCTACTTCTTATATCGTTTTATTTATTTTCTTGTTTCCTTTCCTCACTGGGCTATTTTTCCATGTTGGAGCCCTTGTGCTTATAGCATCTTGCTTTTCCAACTAGGGTTGTAGCTTGGCTAATAATAATAATAATAATAATAATAATAATAAAAACAATAATAATGATAATAATAACAATAATAACATCTGGAAGAATAAACAAGCGAATGTATTTTAGGACCGACAATAATTCTATCTGAAACATGCCAATAAAAGCCTGGAAAAGATGGAAAGAGAATGAAAACTTCCTGTGGAGCAAAAATTCAACTTCTATAATGAAATTGAAGTTTTAATGCGAAGAAAAAAATGATTTACAGCAAATTCTTGCAACAAAGTTTAGAGAAAGTTTGAGTAATGAGTTGCCACACAGGATTTATTTTCTTATTTCTTGACAATGCAAACTTTTCCACGCAAACAACGACTGCGGCATGAAACAATAAGGCCTGGAGTGCGCGACATTTGTGAAGACCTATGCTTTTTTTAATCTGCTTTAATAAAAGAAATACTTATGAACTTTTAAATAGAAAATTAATTTAACGAAAACTATTTGAGGTTCTCTTTTTAGAGTGCCAAGACTTGAAAAGCCAAGCAAATCTGCACTTTGATGATATTGAACCATTTTCCGTTTTATCAAAAATTTCGCCATACTTTAAATTATGTATTTCCTTATCACTCAACATGTAAATAAAATATATGTGATTCAGTACTTTAGCAGCAAATTTCTCTGACAGTGTTCGATACCAAGTTATCCCTCTCAAGTTCGCCTAACTGGGAATTGTCATCAGCATTTTCTGAGGTCAAGACGAAAGGCGTGAGGATAGCAACCTTACCACTAGGCACTTGCTGGGATACTAGAACACTGAACTTTTCTGGGACAACCCATATCAAGGGGAAAAGTATGAATATATATACAGTATATATATATATTATGTGTATATATATATATATATATATATATAATATATATATATATATATATATATATATTATAGTTTATACACAAACCTTTTTCCTTGATATGGGTTGTCCCAGAAAAGTTCAGTGTTCTAGTATCCCAGCAAGTGCCTAGTGGTAAGGTTGCTATCCTCACGCCTTTCGTCTTGACCTCAGAAAATGCTCATATATATATATATTATATATATATATATATATATATATATATATATATATATATATATATATATACATATATATATATATATATATATATATGAGAGAGAGAGAGAGAGAGAGGAGAGAGAGAGAGAGAGAGGAGAGAGAGAAGAGAGAGAGAGAGAGAGAGAGAGAGAGAGAGAGAATTTCAATGGCAGTGTTATAAAAGTCTGATGCGTTGGTAAAAGTGAATTAACTCCTTTAATTATCCCTGTACGTAACAGATGTTGTATTATCAAAAGAACGAAAAAGCTTTGTTTTAACATTAGTGATAAGTAGAGCAAAATTCTTCACAAAATTATACTGAGGATATAGGTGTAAATATTAATGTTACAAAACTGCATCTCATCTTTAACCTTTAATTTGTCTAATATAAGTAAATTAACAAAATGAGAAAGGAAATTAGTATCTATTTTGAATGGCGCCCTGAGGATTGCTATAGAATACGACCATCCAAATCAATATAAAAACGGGAAATCTTAGATTTTGTGTAAAATTTTCAATTGATCGATTTCAAATGTGGTTTTTTTTTCCTAAATACCCAAGAGAACATTGCCACCTTTCTCAAGTAACTTGGCACGCCTACGCCAGGCCCGGATGAAGCCAAAAAGCAACTTTGAAACTGAACCCAATGCCAAATTCCTACCAAACTTTAACTTTCTATACTTATTCTGCAAAAAACCTATCCACGCGATTTTGTTTTCGTTTTATCAAGGCGAAACGAACATAAACACAAAGCTTCACGCACGTTTTATAGAAAAAAAAAATTCGCATTGTATGTCTGCAACGGGTAACTTTCGAGGCACATCATTCGCATTTCCGTTTTAACGAAGAAATGTAAACGCTGAAACAAAAGCAGACGCTGCACACTTTACCAACCTTCTCCTTTCCCCTTCTCATCTTGGCGAAATCATCTACCGCATCCATTTCCATTTTTTTTTCCAGAGTTCCCTTCTCATTGGGAGGTCCTATACCCCCTCATCGATGCAGCCCCTAAGCCTCATAATCCTTACCCACACTCATCCTCTTGTGAAAATAAAGGGTTCATTTTGCTTTGGGAAGTGTTTTTATTTGAAGCGTTTTGGGTTACCATATTTATACAGTCGTTATTTAATTTTCAAAATCATCTACAGACTTTGTGAATCTGAAACGCTTTTCTGTAAAACCAATGGGCGAAAAACCTAATTTTTCATATATATAGACTGACGGTAATACAGCTATTCCTATCACACAATGAATATTAATTGTATCGATTCTGCTGGGTTAATAAAAGAAAAAGAAACAAGCACCCGTTCATCGCGTGACCGGGCTTGTGTGATATTAAGGCATCCAATGAAAAGTTAATTGCGCAAACGTTGTGCAACAAGTTAATCCATCCCGATTAATTAGTAATAGACATCAGCTACAATAAACAAAGGCTAAAGATAACATAGCTAATGTTAATTTCCTTTATTCGTTGCATTTGCTTTTGGGAATCATATCCTATAAAAATGTAAAGTTAATTTCAACTATTGAGTAATAAACTTTAATGTAATATTCACACGAGTCACTGAATATATTTGATTTGGTACCGAAAAAAACATGTTAGGTTAGGCCTAAAATATCTGTATATTCTGTATTGAATTTTAGAATTCTTAAGTTTTTTGTTTCACACTGTAAAACAATTGACATATAATTTTTGAGTCGTTACCAATACGCTATTTACACTAACCGCATGAGAGAGAGTGAGTATGAAGCCATTTTGCTGAAAAATTCTATTGATCACTTCATTCAATTACACAGAAGGCTTATAAACATTGTATTAAACTCCCCCACTTTTACCATACTCGCTCTTGCTTTTCCTGAATACTACAGCTCCTTCTTTCCAACACATTTTCTGCTCCATCATCCAGGTTTTTTTTTTTTCTCGGAATCATACATTCTTCACCTAATCATCGTTCATTCTTTCTAAATAACCAAACCTCTACCCTGTTCGAATATTTCAACTACTGTGAAGCTTCAGTTATTCAACGTCCCCACCCTTAATTATCTTCAATGGTAGCCAGCTCTGTAAGAGTCGAGCTTGACTCATTGTGCTGGTATTCTCCTTCTTATAATAATAATAATAATGATCATAATGATAATAATAATAATAATAAATTCACATAGCAACGTTGGTCAATTAACCAATCGTTGCTCAGATAACATACATTAAAGCTCAAGACGTCCAAGTAATGGCTATGATATAATCCCCCTTGTTCTCAGAGTAACGTGAAATCCTCAACTAGTAATAGCCTTTAGAGTTTGCAGACCGATACTTTTCGTAATCGAAATTAAAAAGTATTAACATCAGTAAAGAATTGATTATTCGAAGCAACCGTAGGTTTCAGATAACATAAAATTTTAAATCTTTTAGAAATTCAAAACAATAATACTGTATTCCAAAGGCGCATAATGTTACATCTGAAGTTGAGCTATAAAATGAATCACGTTAGTGTAATATCTTGTAGAGAGAGAGAGAGAGAGAGAGAGAGAGAGAGAGAGGAGAGAGAGAGAGAGAGAGAGAGAGAGAGAGAGAGAAATTTATATCTAATGCCAGAAAAGAGAATGAGGTTTATGTTGAGCCGAAAAACACCTGGTTGTATAGACATTTTTGGAAAGAGGAGATTCAGCCCAATAATATCTTTGGTTTTTCGCTATATGTTCCATATGTCGTAGACACAGACATTAAACAGGTATTTCAGCATCGTCCATCGCAAATGGGTTACAAGCTTACATAAATAAATACGCTTATAAAGTTTAAAAGCAGTAAGTATTGGGCCACATACTTTCGCCTCGCATGCAGTGTTTGTGGAGCCACGATAAATTTAAGTCCTTGGCAAGCTACGTGGAAAACAAACGACCTTTTTTACTTATAAAGAAAAGGGGAACACGATCGTTACTTTTAAAACTAATCTTGACGCAATCAGCCTGAAAAGATGTCCACAAGTAATGTGAGAGTAAGCGACGTCGTAAAAATAATTCGAGATGCAATGTGTAAATTCTTGGTGCTCTAACGTGAATAATATTAATTGCCAGGAATAATGGCCCATTACTAATGATTATGTTTCTTTCAAAACTTATAAGTGACTTTAATAGTAAAAGGGCGAGAATATGCACATCTAAATTGCGGAAGTTAACGTTTGAAAACTAATAAAAACAGGAAAATGGTGCACCTAATAGTCCAAGTTCAAGAAACAGTAAAATATAACTAAAATGAATGAGTGGGCGCTCACACCCTCACACATATCTTAAATAAGTTCGATCCCTGCTACCTTCCTCTTGCAACTCTGAATCAAGGATGTTGGATGTAACAATGTGGAGGAAACCCCCCATAACATCAGTCGCTTGATAGAGTTATACAGAAGACTCGTAAAGAGAGAGAGAGAGAGAGAGAGAGAGAGAGAGAGAGAGAGAGAGAGAGAGAGAGAGACCTACTGTTCCAGCCCTCTAGACGAATAGAGAAGCTGTCATACCAACTGATGCCCAAAATATTATGTAAAAATAAAATAAACCTGATAACAATGACTGACGCATAGTGGATGGCTGACTCGCAAGAGTTGCAAAGTTAGCTGAGCAGAGTGCTTCTCCCGATGATTTTCTTGAGAGAGAGAGAGAGAGAGAGAGAGGAGAGGAGAGAGAGAGAGAGAGATGGACCATCACAATAGTTCATTTATAGTTGATTACATGAGTATGTAACAAAGGATGTCCTCCCTATATGCAAGTAGTCATTTTCTCGAAAGATCGAATAAGCAACTCGGGGTACCGGAGGCAATCTTGCAGAAATAGAAAAACATTATAAAAAGACGACCACATCTCGGAGAGTTTTCTCTGACTGACATTGCCACCGAGCTTATGAAAATAACTTTGAAATAGTGTTTTGTGATATATTCTATATGGCAAATGGGGTAACTTGCACTGAATTATAACCTAAATTTTAAATGGACACGTGTGGCAAAATAATAATATATGGAAAGGGTGTTTCTTACGCAATGGTTTAATGCTAGTTTTCTGGGGTTCTATTAAAGGATAATTTCTGAATCAATATTCAGTTGAGTGGGGGTCATATATATATATATATATATATATATATATATATAGAGAGAGAGAGAGAGAGAGAGAGAGGAGAGAGAGAGAGAGAGAGAGAGAGAGAGAGAGAGAGAGAGAGAGAGATTACACAAACAAGGAATTTTGAAATTTTGTGCACGTCTATGTACAAATACATCACTTACGTTGAAAATAATTCTCTGTTAGATAACCTCGACTAAATAATCGTAAATGTAATAATTGCATTTACATAAACACAAAAAAAAACACATGCAGTAAACAATGTCTCGTGAATATCCGGGCACTTCCTGCACATCTGAGCATTGGCACAACTCTCTCTCTCTCTCTCTCCTCTCTCTCTCTCTCTCTCTCTCTCTCTCTCTCTCTCTCTCTCTCTCTCTCTCTCTATCGTTTTAAATGAACAGCTGTCATTGCTAATATGAATAGACTCTCACCACCTAAATGAGGCCCCTTTAACAAGCGCACACCTGCCCAATCTATCCATGTACACAA
>NC_090729.1:142357510-142377510 GCF_036898095.1 Palaemon carinicauda
CATATTAGAGAATGATGGCCTTGAAATATATTTTAATAATTTCTTGTCACGCATCTTGGATTTAGCAGCAGGCGTGGGCGAAAACTTGTTCCTTGCGAAATGCCCGAGGATGTAAAAGAAGAAGAAAAGCTAATTCCTATGAATTTTATATCAATCCTAAAAATGTTCTGACCGACATGACACGAAAAGAGAGAGAATAATGCTTCTCACCTGAAATCGATCTAATCAAATTCTAGCACTGGTAAATATATCAAACCCGAACCGACAAGAATAAAATTATGTTATATTTCGAGAAGTATTATTCTGGAGATGAAAAGGAGATGAGGAATAAGAAGACAGCCTGATGAAGCCTTGCTTAAGAGCAGAGATCCTCCTATGGCCAATCGATTCCTAATTACACCTAAAATCGACTCCACTCCTCTCTCTCTCTCTCTCTCTCTCTCTCTCTCTCTCCACTGCTTTATCAACTGGCACAGTCCCTTGGGTAAAATTTCACAATCTTTCTGATATTCATGAAACTTGACCAATTAATAGCTGATGACGAGAAAGCACTCCGCCATTGCTCACAAGGCCAAGAGTTATTCTATTGGCCTTGATTGCTCATAGTTCCCAAATGTATTTCATGATTGCTCGAGGCATCAAATATTTCATAATATGTCAACATGAGCAGAACTATCATTTTTAAGATTTCACAAAATTTATCTATCACTGGTCCATTATATATTTCTTTTGAGGACACGCAAGTCATTAGAATTTCTCCTCTTCACTAACACTCACAACGAAGCGAACACAGGCACACAAGCACCGCTGAAAGGCATCATTTCCTCTTACAAAGTGAAGGTTTTTTCCTCCATTCCTTGTGCTCCGCCACCACAACTCTTCTTCTTTATATAAAATGACGCTTAGAAATACATAAAAACACAAATATCTTATTGTGAGGTAAATTCTCATTAAACAAGCATAACTCATTCAATCAGGGTAAAGTCAAATATGACAATTTGCTCATATGTACGAGTTGAGAGAGAGAGAGAAAGAGAGCAAAAAAAAAATATATTTTGAAAAAAAAATCTAATATTCCAAATCGTGTTCTCGGGGAGCCTTCGGGCAAAGAAACCAGACACTCGTGGTCAGTTTTCCCACTCTTGAGGGAGGCCCTGAAGCTTGTGGTGATGATGACTGGAGGGGGGAGAGGGAAATGATAGGAGGAGGGAGAGACGATGCTTGCAACTGGAAACGTGACATCGACATCACTAACGTTTAACTAGAAACCTCTTATATGCAATGAGTTCTAAGAAAATAAGGGCATATATATATATATATATATAGAGAGAGAGAGAGAGAGAGAGAGAGAGAGAGAGAATTTCCATCATTTAGCACAGATGTAATAAAGACAACATTCTTTATTACACCTGTCAAACAATATGATGATCAGTATTTACGGGACTTATCATTAGAATTGTTTCTCTTTCTCCTCCCTCGTTTTTAGAAAGTTTTAACAATATTTTCCTGTTTTAGTAACCTTCGTTATACTAACATCCGTCTACAGAATATAATTAATCGTGATCAAAAGAACTTGGATGCTTACAACTTCAGTAATTGATCAGAGAATCGTACTAATGTTGAGAGAGAGAGAGAGAGAGAGAGAGAGAGAGAGAGTGAGTCTAGGGAACACGCACTTCGTAATAACAATGCAAGCTGATGATCGGTGAAACCAGGAAATTCCACGAACGATTTTGCCTGGGGTCACAGATAAAAGTCTATTCTTTACCCTACATCCGTTCAGCCTAACAGAACGGAATGGGTCCTTGCTTCCAACCTAGTGCTTCCAGAGCCCACTAGCAAGCAGTGGAATCCAATCGGAAATAGTTCGATACCTATCAAGGCTTAGAGGGAAGAGGCTAAACTCTCCATTTACTTTGTTTTCCTAAAAGCTACAAATAAACAAATAATCGACAAACACACAACCTTGGCGTCTTTCGAGGGTTTCTTAGAATTGCAAAAGAAAAACGATTACAGGGAAAAGAATGAATGTTGTTGTTTACCTAGAAGGAAGAGAGAGAAACAGATGGCACCGACTTTAATTGCACATTTTTACAAAGAAATATACCTACCGCAAGAGGTCCCCTGTGAAGAAAAATATAGACAACACAATTAACATTCCTGTAGCCATGGTCTAGTAGTTTACAAAGGCAGAGGGAAGTTGAATGTCTGGATTAATAGTGTGTGTATGTATACACACACACACACACTATATATATATATATATATATATAGTGTGTGTGTGTATATGTGTGTGTGTGTGTTTGTGTATGTGTTTCTTCACTCCATGTTGATATGAATGCAAATATAGTAGCTTTTTATTTGTTGCAAGATTAAGTTTTGAATATTGTTTCAAATAGTATCATGGAAATACCTGGATAACTATTGCTTGAACCAGAAGACTGACGACTTTTTATGTAACTAGCATAGTGAACAGTCTGAAAAAGTGAGAGAGAGAGAGAGAGAGAGAGAGAGAGAGAGAGAGATTCTTCACATAAACCAAGCTACATTAGCACCAAATCCTTCATCCTTTTTCTCAAGGCTAATTAAGCACTTTCACCATCATGTCTATCGCAGCCCTAATCATGATTGGACCTACGACGTCACCCCTACACCCCTTCTCACTCCACCCTCTCCCCTCCCCACAAAATCCGGTCCAGAGTTGGGGAGACAGTGAGAAAGAATGGCGAACCCCACTAATTGATTGTTTCGCTGGAACTCGGAAGAGGGGAGATGGAGTCTGGTGAAATATAGGGATGGTGGTCGTCAATCCCCAATCGATGGGGAATCGTCTGCATAACTACTTGCAGCTACAGACTGACTTGTCATCGAAAGCACTGTACTTTCAAATGACTAAAGTCAAGCTTTCTTTGACGGAATCCTATTGAAAGTAACATGAAAATAATAATCGTTTTTAGGGATTTAGTACCTAAAACAATCTATTTTATGAACCTAGTACCTAGAACAATCTACTTCTTATATCGTTTATTTATTTTATTGTTTCCTTTCCTCACTGGGCTATTTTTCCATGTTGGAGCCCTTGTGCTTATAGCATCTTGCTTTTCCAACTAGGGTTGTAGCTTGGCTAATAATAATAATAATAATAATAATAATAATAATAATAATAATAACATCTGCAAGAATAAACAAGCGAATGTATTTAGGACCGACAATAATTCTATCTGAAACATGCCAATAAAAGCCTGGAAAAGATGGAAAGAGAATGAAAACTTCCTGTGAGCAAAAATTCAACTTCTATAATGAAATTGAAGTTTTAATGCGAAGAAAAAAAATGATTTACAGCAAATTCTTGCAACAAAGTTAGAGAAAGTTTGAGTAATGAGTTGCCACACAGGATTTATTTTCTTATTTCTTGACAATGCAAACTTTTCCACGCAAACAACGACTGCGGCATGAAACAATAAGGCCTGGAGTGCGCGACATTTGTGAAGACCTATGCTTTTTTAATCTGCTTTAATAAAAGAAATACTTATGAACTTTTAAATAGAAAATTAATTTAACGAAAACTATTTGAGGTTCTCTTTTTAGAGTGCCAAGACGAAAAGCCAAGCAAATCTGCACTTTGATGGTATTGAACCATTTCCGTTTTATCAAAAATTTCGCCATACTTTAAATTATGTATTTCCTTATCACTCAACATGTAACTAAATTTATGTGATTCAGTACTTTAGCAGCAAATTTCTCTGACAGTGTTCGATACCAAGTTATCCCTCTCAAGTTCGCCTAACTGGGAATTGTCATCAGCATTTTCTGAGGTCAAGACGAAAGGCGTGAGGATAGCAACCTTACCACTAGGCACTTGCTGGGATACTAAAACACTGAACTTTTCTGGGACAAACCCATATCAAGGGGAAAAGTATGAATATATATACAGTATATATATATATATATATATATATTATGTATATATATATTATGTATATATATATATATATATTATATGTATGTATGTATATATATATATATTATATGTATGTTAAATATATATATATATTATATTATATGTATATATATATATATATATATATTATATGTATATATATATATTATATGCATATATATATATATATATAATTATATGTATATATATATATATATTATATGTATGTATATAAATATATATATATATATTATATGTATATATATATTATATGTATATATATATATTATATGTATATATATATATTATATGTATATATATATATTATATGTATGTATATATATATATTATATGTATATATATATTATATATATATATTATATGTATATATATATTATATATATATATATATATATATATATTATAGTTTATACACATAAACCTTTTTCCTTAATATGGGTTGTCCCAGAAAAGTTCAGTGTTCTAGTATCCCAGCAAGTGCCTAGTGGTAAGGTTGCTATCCTCACGCCTTTCGTCTTGACCTCAGAAAATGCTTATATATATATATATATATATATATGTATATGTATATATATATATGTATAAGTATATATATATATATTTATATATATATATATATATATAGATAGATAGATAGATAGATATACACACACATATATATATATATGAGAGAGAGAGAGAGAGAGAGAGAGAGAGAGAGAGAGAGAGAATTTCAATGGCAGTGTTATAAAAGTCTGATGCGTTGGTAAAAGTGAATTAACTCCTTTAATTATCCCTGTACGTAACAGATGTTGTATTATCAAAAGAACGAAAAAGCTTTGTTTTAACATTAGTGATAAGTAGAGTAAAATTCTTCACAAAATTATACTGAGGATATAGGTGTAAATATTAATGTTACAGAACTGCATCTCATCTTTAACTTTTAATTTGTCTAATATAAGTAAATTAACAAAATGAGAAAGGAAATTAGTATCCATTTTGAATGGCGCCCTGAGGATTGCTATAGAATACGACCATCCAAATCAATATAAAAACGGGAAAGCTTAGATTTTGTGTAAAATTTTCAATTGATCGATTTCAAATGTGCTTTTTTTTTCCTAAATACCCAAGAGAACATTGCCACCTTTCTCAAGTAACTTGGCACGCCTACGCCAGGCCCGGATGAAGCCAAAAAGCAACTTTGAAACTGAGCCCAATGCCAAATTCCTACCAAACTTTAACTTTCTTTACTTATTCTGCAAAAAACCTATCCACGCGATTTTGTTTTCGTTTTATCAAGGCGAAACGAACATAAAACACAAAGCTTCACGCACGTTTTATAGAAAAAAAAATTCGCATTGTATGTCTGCAACGGGTAACTTTCGAGGCACATCATCTCGCATTTCCGTTTTAACAAAGAAATGTAAACGCTGAAACAAAAGCAGACGCTGCACACTTTACCAACCTTCTCCTTTCCCCTTCTCATCTTGGCGAAATCATCTACCGCATCCATTTCCATTTTTTTTTTCAGAGTTCCCTTCTCATTGGAGGTCCTATTACTTACCCCCCCCCCCCCCATCGATGCAGCCCTAAGCCTCATAATCCTTACCCACACTCATCCTCTTGTGAAAATAAAGGGTTCATTTTGCTTTGGGAAGTGTTTTTATTTGAAGCGTTTTGGGTTACCATATTTATACAGTCGTTATTTAATTTTCAAAATCATCTACAGACTGTGTGAATCTGAAACGCTTTTCTGTAAAACCAATGGGCGAAAAACCTAATTTTTCATATATATAGACCAACGGTAATACAGCTATTCCTATCACACAATGAATATTAATTGTATCGATTCTGCTGGGTTAATTAAAGAAAAAGAAACAAGCACCCGTCCATCGCGTGACCGGGCTTGTGTGATATTAAGGCATCCAATGAAAAGTTAATTGCGCAAACGTTGTGCAACAAGTTAATCCATCCCGATTAATTAGTAATAGACATCAGCTACAATAAACAAAGGCTAAAGATAACATAGCTAATGTTAATTTCCTTTATTCGTTGCATTTGCTTTTGGGAATCATATCCTATAAAAATGTAAAGTTAATTTCAACTATTGAGTAATAAACTTTAATGTAATATTCATACGACAGTCATTGAATATATTTGATTTGGTACCGAGAAAAACATGTTAGGTTAGGCCTAAAATATCTGTATATTCTGTATTGAATTTTAGAATTCTTAAGTTTTTGTTTCATTCTGTAAAACAATTGACATATAATTTTTGAGTCGTTACCAATACGCTATTTACACTAACAGCATGAGAGAGAGTGAGTATGAAGCCATTTTGCTGAAAAATTCTATTGATCACTTCATTCAATTACACAGAAGGCTTATAAACATTGTATTAAACTCCCCCACTTTTACCATACTCGCTCTTGCTTTTCCCGAATACTACAGCTCCTTCTTTCCAACACATTTTCTGCTCCATCATCCAGGTTTTTTTTTTTTTTTTTTCTCGGAATCATACATTCTTCACCTAATCATCGTTCATTCTTTCTAAATAACCAATCCTCTACCCTGTTCGAATATTTCAACTACTGTGAAGCTTCAGTTATTCAACGTCCCCACCCTTAATTATCTTCAATGGTAGCCAGCTCTGTAAGAGTCGAGCTTGACTCATTGTGCTGGTAATTCTCCTTCTTATAATAATAATAATAATGATCATAATGATAATAATAATAATAAATTCACATAGCAACGTTGGTCAATTAACCCATCGTTGCTCAGATAACATACATTAAAGCTCAAGACGTCCAAGTAATGGCTATGATATAACCCCCCTTGTTCTCAGAGTAACGTGAAATCCTCAACTAGTAATAGCCTTAGAGTTTGCAGACCGATACTTTTCCACTCTGTTAAATGAAATGCGTAATCGAAATTAAAAAGTATTAACATCAGTAAAGAATTGATTATTCAAAGCAACCGTAGGTTTCAGATAACATAAAATTTTGAATCTTTTAGAAATTCAAAACAATAATACTGTATTCCAAAGGCGCATAATGTTACATCTGAAGTTGAACTATAAAATGAATCACGTTAGTGTAATATCTTGTATCGAGAGAGAGAGAGAGAGAGAGAGAGAGAGAGAGAGAGAGAAATTTATATCTAATGCCAGAGAAGAGAATGTGGTTTATGTTGAGCCTAAAACACCTGGTTGTATAGACACTTTTGGAAAGAGGAGATTCAGCCCAATAATATCTTTGGTTTTTCGCTATATGTTCCATATGTCGTAAACACAGACATTAAACAGGTATTTCAGCATCGTCCATCGCAAATGGGTTACAAGCTTACATAAATAAATACGCTTATAAAGTTTAAAAGCAGTAAGTATTGGGCCACATACTTTCGCCTCGCATGCAGTGTTTGTGGAGCCACGATAAATTTAAGTCCTTGGCAAGCTACGTGGAAAACAAACGACCTTTTTTTCTTATAAAGAAAAGGGGAACACGATCGTTACTTTTAAAACTAATCTTGACGCAATCAGCCTGAAAAGATGTCCACAAGTAATGTGCGAGTAAGCGACATCGTAAAAATAATTCGAGATGCAATGTGTAAATTCTTGGTGCTCTAACGTGAATAATATTAATTGCCAGGAATAATGGCCCATTACTAATGATTATGTTTCTTTCAAAACTTATAAGTGACTTTAATAGTAAAAGGGCGAGAATATGCACATCTAAATTGCGGAAGTTAACGTTTGAAAACTAATAAAAACAGGAAATGGTGCACCTAATAGTCCAAGTTCAAGAAACAGTAAAATATAACTAAAATGAATGAGTGGGCGCTCACACCCTCACACATATCTTAAATAAGTTCGATCCCTGCTACCTTCCTCTTGCAACTCTGAATCAAGGATGTTGGATGTAACAATGTGGAGGAAACCCCCCATAACATCAGTCGCTTGATAGAGTTATACAGAAGACTCGTAAAGAGAGAGAGAGAGAGAGAGAGAGAGAGAGAGAGAGAGACCTACTGTTCCAGCCCTCTAGACGAATAGAGAAGCTGTCATACCAACTGATGCCCAAAATATTATGTAAAAATAAAATAAACCTGATAACAATGACTGACGCATAGTGGATGGCTGACTCGCAAGAGTAGCAAAGTTAGCTGAGCAGAGTGCTTCTCCCGATGATTTTCTTGAGAGAGAGAGAGAGAGAGAGAGAGAGAGAGAGAGAGAGAGAGAGAGTGACCATCACAATAGTTCATTTATAGTTGATTACATGAGTATGTAACAAGGATGTCCTCCCTATATGCAAGTAGTCATTTTCTCGAAAGATCGAATAAGCAACTCGGGGTACCGGAGGCAATCTTGCAAAAATAGAAAAACATTATAAAAAGACGACCACATCTCGGAGAGTTTTCTCTGACTGACATTGCCACCGAGCTTATGAAAATAACTTTGAAATAGTGTTTTGTGATATATTCTATATGGGAAATGGGGTAACTTGCACTGAATTATAACCTAAATTTTAAATGGACACGTGTGGCAAAATAATAATATATGGAAAGGGTGTTTCTTACGCAATGGTTTAATGCTAGTTTTCTGGGGTTCTATTAAAGGATGATTTCTGAATCAATATTCAGTTGAGTGGGGGTCATATATATATATATATATATATAGAGAGAGAGAGAGAGAGAGAGAGAGAGATTAGCCTACACAAACAAGGAATTTTGAAATTTTGTGCACGTCTATGTACAAATACATCACTTACGTTGAAAATAATTCTCTGTTAGATAACCTCGACTAAATAATCGTAAATGTAATAATTGCATTTACATAAACACAAAAAACACACATGCAGTAAACAATGTCTCGTGAATATCCGGGCACTTCCTGCACATCTGAGCATTGGCACAACTCTCTCTCTCTCTCTCTCTCTCTCTCTCTCTCTCTCTCTCTCTCTATCGTTTTAAATGAACAGCTGTCATTGCTAATATGAATAGACTCTCACCACCTAAATGTGGCCCCTTTAACAAGCGCACACCTGCCCAATCTATCCATGTACACAACCCTACGCGAGCTGGCTAACCAAGAACCCCCCCCCCTCCCCCCCGGCACCAGCGCCCAAAGCTAGGACTCATTTTAGGCAGTTCCCCCGGGGGACTAGCTACCGCAATCTATTGGGTCATATTGACTTCAAGGTCAGCCAACTGGTCTGACCCAGTGCTGCCCACGACAAACACAAGAGTGCGAGCTGGCCTCTTCTTGGACACCCATAGATGATGTTGGCACTCCTTTTCAGAATAGGACTTCTTCTTTTCACTCACAATAATACTTCAACGATTTTTCAGAATACGAGAAAGCTACCTACTGAAACAGCCGAATTATCATTATGTTACATATATGACTAACCAACTAACTAACTAACTATAATATATATATATATATATAATATATATATATATATATATATATATGTGTGTGTGTGTGTATATATAGATATATAGATATATATATCTATATATGTATATATATCTATCTATCTATCTATCTATATATATATATATATATATATATATAATAATTTCAAATAAGCCATATATATTAATACATTAAAGTCTGGATTCTCTTAACGACCTCGGGATCAGAGCCCCAGGCGAAATCACTCAAAGACTATAGTATCAGACCGGCCGGGAATTGAACTCTGGTCCAGGATACCTGTATGCCAGTGACCATGCCACTCAGCCACGAAGAAATATAAAAGTCAATGACAATTCTTCTATACATATACTTGTCAAATTCAGGTTTTCTGTACTTAGAATTGAAATCAACCCATCTTCACCATCGTAGCTAATTGGTAGGTCTGGGACTTGGCATTCGATTAATGATAATTTTTTTTTCTTTTTGCACATTTAAACGTGTTTCTCATATTTCGAATAAGCCATTTATATATTATACATTATATATATTTACTTATGAATATATAATCGAAAGTGATAAATATTTTTTTCAATAAATTTGAAAATTTCAAATAGCATTTGACTCGATATCTGCCAAGCATAGTAAATAACCATAAAAAAATGATGTTATGAAACGGTTGGATTTATAAACTTTTCATAAGACGAGTAGAAGAATATTCAAAACACGCTAGTCAAAATACAAGAGTAAAAATGTAAAATAGACAGCAGCTTTGTTCAGCGACACAAATTTTTATCTTGTGTCTTTCTTCTTACCTTCCATTCTTCTTTCCCGATGAATGAGACACCCCGTTATGGTAAGAAGGCAAAGAAAACCTTCCCATGATGAAGACATTCTTATTCAGCCTAGGTGCTCATGAGAAAGAATAAAGTGGTTGAGTTTGGCAAGGGAGAGTAACGCAGAATAGGGGAATGAGTATGGATGGTCGATGTTGCTTTCTTATGCAACTTACCTGTTGGCGAGAGGGAAATAAAGAAACGAACAAAGGACAGAAGAACGGTGACTGTTTGGTGGACACGTATCACTGGCACGCTCCACGCCACCAAGATGCATCCTTCATTTACACGTTAATTGCCAAACACAAGGATCTCTGTGTATGCTTCGCTACAGATCTCTGCAAACAATTTTAGACAGAGCTTTCTAATGACAAGAGACACGTCTATATCCCTCCATAGTCGTATAAAAATGCACAAGATGATTTTACAATCATATTTGCCCCCAAATTAATTTAAACGTGCATATGCTTCACCTATAAAACGTTACATTAACGCCATCAAGACCTAAATAGGGTTGTACCCACCTACCACTCATTCGATCAGGGCAGTCAAAAACACCGGATGTGGTCAGTACTTGGATGGGTGACTAACAAAGAAAAGACAGGTGTACTATAAATAGCTCCCGAAAAACAGTTGGCAAAAGCCTTCCAGCGTCTCCCTTCCAATGGGGTATGGTGAAAACATATATACACGACACACACACACACACACACACACACACATATATATATATATATATATATATATATATTGTGGAGGGATGAGGCCATACGCCCCGTCAAGGAGGAATCACCAGCCAAGGTTAGCCCCGATCTTGCTTCAAGGTCAAACTAGAGCTGGTACTTTCCAAGGTCGCCATTGCCAAAAAGGTGAAATATCTTGGCACCTTCGCAAACCAATAGGATTCTCTTTCCCGACAGAACATCTAGCCAAGGATACTTAAGACACCATCATTCCAATCTGGTTTTTTAAATAAACCGTTAGAGTAAAATTCCCAACGGCTGAAGGATCATTTTCAATCATATTTTGGATATTTTCGTTAGGCCCCTCATACCAAATCCTCAAACTGATTCAAATATATTGAATAAGAAATAGCACAAATTTCAAATTTTCACCACCAGCGATGGCAATTCACTTTTCTCCACAAGAGTGATTACATAATATACAAAGGAAGTCAGTTGTTCGTAAAATACACAAGTTACAGAAAATTGCCTTTCAATCTTTTGATCTTAATGATCACAGTTTTTTTCTTGTTATTATTTCTGAACAGGTATACTGGAGAGAGTGGTGTTCTCCCCGAAGACTTTGCAAAGTGAAGGCTAAACTGTGCACGACATGAGGCGAGCTTAAGAACGTACCAGACAAAACGGACACAAACGTCTCGCTGTATATTCACTAAAAGTCACGGCTTGTTTATGCTACCTCTGAGAATGTAAACCCTACACATGTAGAGGAAAGAAGGAAAAATTCAAAGATGAATAATCTTGTCTTTTACCCAAACAAATGGAAAAGGAAATGTCAAGTAATGGTAATGTTATTATTATTGCAAGCAGGCAAACAACCCAAGGGCTAAGACTAGGAAAAATACCCCATTAAGGAAAGGAAACTAGGAAATGAATACATTACAAGAGAAGTGATGAACAATCGAAATAAATTATATCAACAACAGTAACATTTAATTAAATCTTTCATATATAAAGTATCAAAACTTAAAAAAAACCAAGAGGAAGTGAAATTAGATAGAATAGCGTGCCCGAATGTATCCCCCAAGCAAGAGAACTCTAACCCAAGACAGTGGAAGACCATGGTACAGAGGCTATGGCACTACTCATTGTACCCAAGACTAGAGAACAATGGTTTAATTTTGGAGTGTCCTTCTAGAAGAGCTGCTCACCATAGCTAGAGAGTCTTCTACCCTTTCCAAGAGGAAAGTAGCAATGAAAAACGCTATAGTTAACCCCTGAGCGATGAAGAATTGTTTGCTAATAGCGTTGTTAGGTGTATGAGGAAAGAGGGGTAATGTGTAAAGAATAACTTGCAAGCAGATACAGTATGTGATGAGTATTGGTACAGTAAAATGTACATTATTCATAAAAATTATTTTTCTTCAAATTATATCAGCGTGACTTTTCGTAATGAAATAAACAACCTGCACATCACCTATTTCTTTGCCTAAGTCTTCCCTATTTCAGATAGGCCTACAGATCAATCCTGAAAAACAGACGCTAGTGAGAGCCTTATATATTTGTATCACGATTTTTTTTTTTTATCAGTAATCGAGCAAAGGTCCTTCGGTAACATTACTCTTTTTGGACTATCAATCACAATAAATATATTTTTAAAAAATCATTGGGGACAATTTAATGAAACAAAGCAAGATTACCTGTACCTTCAATTAACAGCTGTTGGTTTTAAAGGCGCAATAGAAGGGGGTAAAGGAAGTACTGATTGGCAGAGAACAACCTTGCCTTTACGACAGGACACCACGATGATTGGCTCTCAACTCGCAACAATATGCAGACGCCCTCCCTCCCACCCATTGACCAAAGACCTACAATCCCAACCCCCTTCTAGTACCCTAATCTCTCTCTCTCTCTCTCTCTCTCTCTCTCTCTCTCTCTCTCTTTGTTCCGACACAAAAGATAGCTGGAAAAAGTCCCGAGTTTATGTATCACATAAATTTCCGTAGACCCTAACACAGAAGCGAAGCTAATTAAGACATACGTAAAGTAACGATATGCTTTCACGAAATAAACCTAAACAATAATGACGAGGTTAAATAAAATGAAGCTACAAATCTGAACATGGATGGACACATCACGCTCTACCTTCCCGAGTAGTCTTTGGGAATCGGTTGCATAGCAACCACAGACTTCGAAGCAGTATCAATTGCAGTCAGGTCCCCCGGCTTCTGACCGCCTTTCTGAACCTTACAACTTTCTCCCACAGTAGAAAATATTTCAGAACTGTAGAAAAAATAATTCAAAACGTACCCATGCGAATTATTTCCATTAGCACATCTGGTAATCCAAGTGGTATTTTACAGGTCTGTTATGATTGGCAGCGGCAAAGGACAGGACAATGTCCTAGAAAACGACTGTATACATATGATCAGTGCCCAAGGCCCCTCTCCATCAAATCAGGACCAGGGAGGGCCAGACAATGGCTGTTGATGACTCAACATGTAGACCCGACCCGCCTTAGCCGTACGTAGTTCACAAGCACGGTGAGGTGTAGACAACTAAAAATTATCGAGCCGGAGCGGGTTTCGAACGGATTTCGAACTCCCATCCAACAGAATGCGAGACAGGGACGTTTCCAATAGGCTAGCACAGCCATCAGAAGCAAGCAATTCTGGCAAATAATCTTCTCCCAACTGCAAACCGAGACGTTCTCCGAAATCAAACAGCGACAAACAAACGAAATGACACAGGGACCGACGTTCAGTTTAGCCTGGTAATTAGCGGCCTTGATTGCAGCCAACCATTAAGAGATTGCTTAACGCTTCGCATCCTTCGTTTGGAGGCACGGGCCTAAATTGAACTATTTCCTCGAGCGGTTTCGTAATGTGGTTCATGATCCATAACTTTGGCTAAAGAATAGCATACAATCCAATGAACGAACATGGGAAGCACAAACAAGCTCTAAGACTCTTAAGGATCTAAAGTTTTCCATCACATACTAATAGTAATTATTTCCGTTCCCAAATTTATCTGTATTTATGAAACCATGAACATTACCTTCTCCCAAGAAGTATTAGAATAACAGAAGATATCTCTTGATTGTACTGCTAACAAGAGAACTTACAAATAATTTGATAAAAAACATCTTGGTAAAATTCCATAACGTAGGAGATTTTCATGTTTTTAATTCACTGAATGCGAGTGACATCCCTTTTTTTTTATTACGAATTCTTCAATCTAAATTTAATTACGGGTATCGACATTTCGACACATTAACCTAACACCTTTTTCTTTTCCTTGCTGTATCAAGACGACGTTTATCAGCTGACTGGGCAATTTTAAATAAACAAAACTCTCCTCCTCCTCAGTTAAATCCTAATTAAGAAGGACACTTGTATTCTAATTAACTTGGCTCTCCTGAGTACTTCAAAGTCGTACATGCCAACAGAGAGAGAGAGAGAGAGAGAGAGAGAGAGAGAGAGAGAGAGTCAAGTATATTTCCAGATGATAACAAATTAGGTAAAATTCTCAATGGTTTTGATAGAGGGCAAATGAAAAAAAAAAAAAAAACCTGAAGGAAAAGGGGAAAAAAACGACACGACAAACAAAGCCAAGAAAACAAACAATGCTCCACAGAGTGCAACGATCAAAATCTTTCAAAGTACTATACTGCTCTCGGAGATCTTACACACCACTTGAGTTCACATAGAGCGAGTTAAGCCTTAAAAGCACAGCCACCCTATTTGTCTTCAAGTGTCACTTGTTTACTACAAGAGCAGACCCGCCCTGACGCGCCTCACAGATCTCCACACTTTTTTTTTTTCTTTTCTTTATCCAACCGACTCCTGGAGTAACGTCGATACCCGGCCACTTTCCAAGGATTCTTCTGACCTTAACGAAAAATAGAACGATTAATAATGAAAGTTCGGGAAGGGGGTCATCTCTAGAGGAATGATGGGAGGGGGAAGATGGGACAGCGTCAGCCCACGCCCGCCCGCCCGCCCGCCCGCCAGCCAGCCTTCTTTCCTTCCTCCCTGTGTAGGCGAGTGGGCAAAAGGGATCCCTTGTCCCCAAGCCATCCGATGTCCCCTCATCTCATCAGGTGTCCTATTTCCAGGTAACTTTAAAAGAAAGGACTTGACGATGAGGTTGTCACGAACGTCAACACTATATCCTGCGAACCTCAGGAGACAGTCTACACACAAAAGTGGGCGTGCCTGAATAATATGGGCGTGGCTGCCTGAGTTTCAGCGTCCCTTCCCCCTAGTACTCACCCACCCACTCAGTGAGAAAGCGAGGGTGGGAGGGTGAATGAGGGAGTGTATTAAAGAGGAGATAGCATGACGATGAAGGGGCGCACCAGACTTCCAGCTATTTAAACACTTACAGACAGAGACAGAGAGATACGGTATTGTCCGTTTGCCTGTTTATTCGTTGACCATTGTCAACAGGAACATTGAAAAAGAAAAAAAAGTCCAACTGGAAACCTTATCATAATCAGGTTTTGGTCAATTAAGAATGGAATAAAAAGAAATGAAAGCTCTCAGAATTCATTACTAAATGCAGAAAAAAATACAATACTTTTGCCGTTACGATTTGAAAATATATATAAAAAATGCAAAATCCATACAACCCCTTTTCAAGAATTGATATAGTAACCCTGCAGCTCAACTGTACTACAAATTTCTGTTGAACCAGCCTCTAAACACTAAAATGCTAAATAATTACGCGGAATTCCAACGAGAGCTAACATGGATTGAAGCTGGAGATGGATTTGAATAGCAAAAAATCCCAGTGGTCACAATGAGCCTCACAGCATTGGTTATGGTAGAATCTTGTTAGGAACGAGTTCTGCGGTTACCATAGAAACAGGGTTTCATGGACAAAACTTTCTCTCCCTTTCATTATTCGGTAAATTACTACAATTAACGCAACCCTTCCAAGCACCAGTCAAAAAGAGGGAGTAAAAATCCCAGTTGGCAATGCCAATAGATCAATAACCTCTATTTCAGTTCATGACAGAGAGAGAGAGAGAGAGAGGGGGGGGGTTAAACCCTGTAGATAATTCTGATATATAACTTTAAATATCAAGGGGGATAAATAATTTCTTATCTTATCAGATGGTGGAAGCTTAGATGGAAAGTAGCATGGTTTAATTAAAGATTAATAACTAAGAATTTTGTTTAGCTTTATCTACTAATAAGAAAAAAATAAAGAAATATCTCTGAAATAAAGACAAACCAAAGAAAGAAGTATTACAAGAGCCATTTCTTCTCATGAATATCTAATTTCCTGTTGCACCAAGGCACCCATCGTTGTATATCAAATGCAATTTGGCAGTGGTGTAGGAAACGACTCTTCTCATTCATGACAGAACCGAAAAACTCGAGCCAGTCATCACTTGTCAACGAAAGCAATGAAGGTACCTGGGCCAATGCACCTGCGCATCTGCTTATTTTTGTTCTTAATGTTAGGGGGTATAGTGATGAAAGGGTCTGCGTATCGACAAGATCAGCAAAGCTGTACTAGTCAGAGCCCCCCATATTAAGTTGGTTTGCTGTGAGCGATCAGACCAAAATCTCCCACCATCACCAATCCTCAGAGGCTAGTGTAGTGATGAAAATTGACCAAACTCCAACAATAATAAAGACATGTCTGAAGTGGAATAAAACCGGCTGCATTTGTTGTTCTTAGAGGTATGGATTCAAGGTGTTCCCCTAAAAAAGCCAGTGAACCCTATCATTATGACAGAGAGAGAGAGAGAGAGAGAGAGAGAGAGAGAGAGAGAGAGAGAGAGAGAGAGAGAGAGAGAGAGTGAGTTTACAGTGTGTCGTGCAGATTTATGCATGCGTATGTAGCCTATAGATATGTGAATGCGCCCTTGAAGGCTGCCTTTAAATTACAAATAATTCTGCTTTAGATACTCTCAATATATAAACGTTCTCTTCCTCCCACATTAGCTGCAACCACACCCACAACGCTCCCGACCTTGTTACGCCATGGAGATTACTTGCTGACGTAAAAAAAAAAAAATTATTCTAAAATGATGATCATCGAAGAAATCCACGTACAGAGAGAGAGAGAGAGAGAGAGAGAGAGAGAGAGAGAGAGAGAGAATATGCGTTAGGACGACGACACTGGTAGAGGATTACATACATGATTATTATTATTATTAAATGCTAAGCTACAACCCTAGTTGGAAAAGCAAGATGCTATAAGCCCAGGGGTCCCAACAGGGAAAATAGCCCAGTGAGAAAAGGAATCAAGGGAAATTGAAATATTTTTAATAACAGTAACAACGTTAAAATAAATATTTCTTATATAAACTAGAAAAGACGTGCAATGGGTAAAGAAGAAACAAGAATAATTCCTTTGAAGGGTCCACAAAGGCTCAGTATACTACTCATGTTACCCGTAAGCCCGGTATCAAAATAAACTGATGGAAATTTTGTATAATGAGCTTGTGTGTAGCTATCACAATTTATGAACACAGTATTTGTACAGGTATGCCATCAGAACTTCATCATGAGGGACATTTACGGACAATATTCAATGTTCTTGTTTTCTTGGTTTGCATAAGTGAAAATGCTCTAAAGAGGACACCTTCTTAGAAAGTGAAAGATTCCTTATACTGCAAAACACAATTCACAGCTGTTCAAGACAATTTAAAAAAGAAAAGAAAAATGAAATTCACATATGTAAAACCTATTGATCCTTTTCACTACTAGAAATTACTCAAGCGCAAGAAAACGCCCACTTCAATACAAAATCACAGCAGCTTCATCCCAATTTCTTTTTCTTTTCATACCAACTCGACTCTCCCTGCCCAGTTTGTCCTAAAAAACATTCAAATTTTAAACTTCACACTTTAAAACCACAGTTTGTCCCTGTTTTGAACACTTACGCACACACCCGAGTTTCTCCCGGATAGCCACTAAATTAGTTCAACCTTTTTTCTCGCTTTACTGATTTCGAGCTCAGACCGACACAGAGGAAGACATCGGGGGAAGGTTCCTTAAAGTTGCTTTTTTCAAAAAGAAAATTATTTTGGAGTTCCAGTTAAATACACGGGAAGCGTGTACAAGGCTCACGGAGAATATGTAAATGGTTATCTAAACGTTATTGATCAAAAATAAATCAACAGAATCACTTGACGAGAAATCATAAGGAATAGTGCTACTACCTATTAATGAACGCCCAAAACAAGTGTGAATTACCAAGATATGTCGTCTCGAAGAATATTCTGTGTTGCCATTTGTTATTCCGCGAGGAGGGTTATTTACCAAAACCCATTCACAAGCACTTGCGCACAAGCAAGTCAGCTGAGGTGACCATGCACTCCCAAACCCCGCCACCCAAGCTCTTCTCAACTCCACCGACGCCGAACAGGTTTCCAGCCCTACTTGCATGGCTCAACCCTGGCTGCTGTCTGGGAACTTTGCAACACAGGAGAATACTTTACAGCTTTCAGTTAAAGTTATGTGGGGAGAAAAACATGGCGTAGCTCCGGTGCACTAAAATTATTTTAATTTTATAACGTTGGAATGATTTGTATAATTTGAAAAATATTGTAACACGCAACCTGGTAATGGATGATTGTTTAATTATTCGGTTTTCGTGAAGACTAACAAATTAATAGTTTTAAATGATCACCAAACCTTACAGAAAATTGAAGCTTCTTGGCCGGGAAACAACACAGTGTAACTTCAAAGGAAGGCAATGTAATTTCAGCCATTCCAGGGTGCTGGCGAAGAAACCTGTGCATGTTCTACCAAGAGACAGACTGCCACTGGCGATGGATAATGAATAGACAAAATGCGCCGCCCAGGCGGAAAGAGTAAAACGCGCCTTCAAAACATCCACACGCCTTTAAGCTCCCCAATAGCCATTAACAAAGGATTCCCAAGAGAGAAAGAAAGAGCGTAATACCTGATATCGATTTTTTGTTCATAAAAAAAGTAAGCAATGAGATGTCCCTACGAAGTCTGAAGTCAGCAATTGTGCTTGCAATACTCCAGGAAAAGATCCATGTAAAACGCCCCCATTGTGGACCTATGAACATGGTGGATGGTAAGTTAGGAATACTACATTAATGAAATACATCAAGATTTGAGGCCTTGGGATGAGTTCAGTTCTTGCATTAGCGTTAAGTTTGACTAAGATTGCGGAGCATGCGTCTACAGGACACCAAAATACGCTAAGTGGAGAGATAAAATCTATATTGAAAATGACAAGAAATGAACTCGCCACGGAAACTTTCAGAAGATGAATAATGAATTGAAATGGCTGACACGTAAAAATACGCATATCAACAGTTACAAAGGATACAAACCAGGAAGCTATTTCGTTTGAAATTGATTTTGGGAGGGGGGGGATGGAAAAATATTTGCGTCTGTAGTTTCAGATCTTTCTCATATATATATATATATATATATATATATATATATATATTATACACGTGTATCTGCATGTACGAGCAAAGACTACGCTCAATTTTATTTTCAAAGTCACAGAGAGAGAGAGAGAGAGAGAGAGAGAGAGAGAGAGAGAGAGAGAGAGAGACGCATCTGGCGGGAAACTACAATGAAACAGGGTTCACACAATCCTAAATAAAAAAAGAGAAAACAAATAGAAGCCATGAAAACGACAAGATGAGTAGTGACAAAAGCATCACAGCCTATCTCCAGGGAACAAAGTGAAAGGATTGACAAACACTTAAATCAAACGTGGATTAATCGCATGCAACCGAAGGCAACACTGTATTTACACTGATATCCCAAACAGTCCTTAAAAATAGCGTCATGAACTGCGAGGTACAGTACCAAGCACAGATGCAGTTGGCAACAGCGTCGTCGCCGGGCCGGCCGGTCTATTGCATAACGGCTGACGCTATGGGAGAGGGAAAGCGAGGATGGATCGTGGGATAGCCCCCACGTAAGGGAGAGGGGGCGGCAAAGAGGGAAGAGACAAGGGGGTGGTGATGGGGAGAAGTTGACTGGTCCTGCCTGCCAGCCTGGGAGAGATGACAGACACGCCTGGGATGACCGGGTACACAAGACCACATACTCTATATACAGTACATAGATTTGGATAGGATAGGGGAAAAAAAGTGCCCAGGACGAGAGCTA
>NC_090729.1:142382510-142385010 GCF_036898095.1 Palaemon carinicauda
TACTCTAAACTATGTTAATATAATATTACCTCATACTTTTTATTATAAATTTCAATACCAGGAAACGCTTATCTATATGTAACATGTAAGTTAACAGTTCTGACAATTAAATGAGGAAGTGTAAAGAAAGGTGTAAAAAATACCCCTGCATCCCTACCTTGAGCCCTCAACGCATATGCCAAACCCCGTGAAATACAGACAAGGCAGATTACAAAATACATTAATATGTGGCTTACACAAAATAAATAAAAATATAGGATAAAAGGTACAACAAACGCACGAAGTTTCTCCCCTGGCTCCCTTCAAATTATGTTAACGGCTCGACCTCCTCTCTCACTTCAGCTGTGAGTTGGGGGAAGGAGCGTTGGCTGGCAGTCATGAAGTCTGGTTCTTGCCTCTTGGGGTCAAAAGGGCAACAACGAAGGGGAGACAAGTCAACCTAACAACATGATGGGAAGCTACACCGCGTGAAGGAGGAAATAGTTGAAACAACTAGGGAATTCGAGCAATGGAAACCCCTCGAAATTCCAGGATAGACAAACTCAATATTATGATCGTAAAGAAAAACTGGTACGAATCGCAATGCTAACCAAATATTGGAATGAAATATCGACTTGAAAAAGGACTAAAACAACAAAACGAGATATTTTGACTGTAATTAGACTTGATATAATATTAAATGAAAATCCCTAACGGATGTAGCAACAGAAAGCAACTGCTCTCGGAGCTCACAAAGAAGCGCCAAGTAGAAGGGGCAAAAATCATTACAGGAGAGAAAGAGTAAGAAAACAGTGAAAGGCAAAAATGAAAAAGTTGGCTGCGTTTCATCAAGGTAATGGTCTTCTATTTATATCAATGCATATTACCTATTGTATTTACTTCAGCACGGGCAACGAGAGGGTTGGCTGCTATTTCAGTCTGGATAAAGGCTGCTTTAATTAAAATAATCCGGCCAACAGCAACTTAAACTATACCTTCGGAGAAGGCCAGAAATTAATTAAGAAAATTCTTGCTAAGTAACGACGTAGTCTCTGCCACTAGATAAGGCACATTTATCTACGGAGAAGTTTGACTGGCACAGCTTGAGTAAATACTTATGCTATTCATAAAAAGATATATATATATATATATATATATATATATATATATATATATAAACGCATATATATATAAACGCATATATTCGGATGGCGATGTAAAAAAAGAATTCTTGCCCACTGAGGCGCATGAGTTGGAGAGTAGGCCTAAGTAAGGCCTATATTAGATTTTCTGAGCGTCATCAAAGATCGAGTTTCATTTCACTGCAGGGTCTCTCTAACCAAGGGTATCCAGTTACATTTCGGAGATCAAGAGTGAGGCTTCAGATCTCTCATCACATGGACTCGTCAAGAAGATTTTATCATGTCTACATAATTTCTTCACAAGTTGAAAACGGAAGCAAATACAATGAAATTCAAAGAGGCTTTCATGTTTCAAGTTATTTCACAAAATAATTTAACGCTGAAAATGCTCACTCAACATGAAACGTCTAATATGTGTTATCTGAAGTAAACAAATCTCATAATGAAAAAATAGCTTTTAGAACAAGTAAACAAAATTTCTAATGCAAAGACGACTGATTTAACGTATCTTTAAAAAAAAAGACAACCCAACAGTACGTTGTAATTAAGACAAATCTCTCTCTCTCTCTCTCTCTCTCTCTCTCTCTCTCATATATATATATATATATATATATATATATATATATATGTATATATATATATATATATATATATATATATATTTACTAGCTAAGTTCCAATCCTAATTGGAAATGAGGGATGCTACAAGCCCTATTGCTCCAACAGAGAAAATAGCCCAATGAGGAAGGAAATATGTAAATCAACTATACGAGAAGTAATGAATGAAAATATAAAATATTCTAAGATCAGTAACAACATTGAAATAGATCTAGCAGATATAAAGTGTGAAGATAGACTTATGTCAGCCTGTTCAACAGAAAAAAAAATCATTGCACGTTTTAATTTCTGAAGTTCAACCGATTCAGGAGCCTGATTGGGAAGTTCATTCCACAGTCTGATCGCAGATGGAATAAATCTTCTAGAATACATTGTAGTGTTGGTACAGTCTGAGAAGGTCTATGTGTGTGTGCACACACACATACATATACACACTTGAGAGGAGAGTGCAAAGAAAAAATGAGCATTTGATAATAATCTAGTTAGATTTAACTGAACACTGAGCTTAAATCCAGCAACATAATACTAATGAAAAATGGATTCCTTGCTTAGTGTTAAAAAAACTAATGTCAGAAAAAGTTGAGAATAAAAAAGAATTCAGTGATGTAAAAAGTAATTATAAAGCAAAATATTCAATATAAAGTATTGTGTGAGAATAAAAAAAAAAATCCAAGAACAAAGAAATTATAGACATAACCCATTCTCACTTAATCCACAATTAGATTATAAATTCCGGGTATACATGTTATGAAAGGAGAGAG
>NC_090729.1:142390010-142397510 GCF_036898095.1 Palaemon carinicauda
GTGCAATCAAGAATACGGCTTTTACTTCCAAAATTATTCTTTTTAATCCCGGTAGCCAGAGGTCATCAACTGCTCGATCTACCTGAATCTGTGAACGCAGTAAACCAGTCATAGCATGAAGAAAAGCTTACACACTTGGAGAAGGATCCCGGAAACCATATGTACTTCTTCTTTTGGTGCAAGTTTATTTTAGTTTCCTACTGTTTACAATGCCATGGTTCTTACTATGATTTTCAAATGGATTTTCTTTTTTCATAGACCAAACAAATTTCAATGTTTGGATTGATACTCAATTGCATTAGGATACAGGCCTAAAGATTAATTTTTAAATATTCTACTATACCATTACTTGAGAGAGAGAGAGAGAGAGAGAGAGAGAGAGAGAGAGAGAGAGAGAGAGAGATCAAGCATTCCAAGACTAAAAAGGGATCTACAGAGGAATCACTTGAATTATTTAACCTCTATGGAATTACACAAGCTCTTCAACAGCCCTAATGTAGGGTGTGGGGCTAGCAACTTCATCCCAGAAATAGATATGCCGAAAAGCTGACGGGTGAAGAAGTGTGTGTGTGTGTGTATGTTTATTTATTCTTGTAATCGCATCTATATCGTGCGCGAATATAAGTATAAAATACGTAATATTACACTAAATAAATTACCACTTTGTAGGTCCTATAAAGCTTTAAAATATACTCTTGATATCACATGATGGAAATGAAATCGCTTTTATTTTGGAAAGCTGAATCTCATCTTGCGCAAGTAGTTGGTCAACAATGTATGTTCATTATTATTACAAATGTACTTCAACGGCAATATCTATTCTAATGACTTATTTCAAAAACAGGCGCTAAGGGAAAATGAAATAGTTTTACAATAATAAACTTTGAAAGGACGTAGTCAATGACTTACTGACTGCTGCTTTAAATGCAATGCTTATTTATTGAATTATGTAATATTTATTCTCATTTCAACCCCCTATTTCTCTTGTCAATGCACAAAATCTCTCAAATTTAATTCATACAAGTGAAGATGTTAAAGAGAAGGGCAGCGAATTGCTACTTGACCTTTCCTTGAAACAGAGAGAGGCTGAATATAAACATTCCTTCACGTTCCCTTCACCAATGGAAGGAACTCAAGGATACCTCCAGGTCCGTCACTTGGACGACCGTTTATTGGTTAACGAAGTAGGATATTGTGCTGCAACAGCTCAACCCTCAGGGACGCTCAACCCCCAACCCCCTCCTATACCGCAAAAACTTTTCAAATGGCCATTTACTTTACAGTCTTACTCGTCTAGTTGCAGAAATATTATATAGAGCCCATCCAGCTAGTGGAGCCAGATCAAGTGGCCCTTTGTCGATATCAAAGCGATCTCTCCTCTCTCGTAATTTATCAAAACCTGCATAACAATTAAAAACTAATTCGACAAAAAGGCAAAAAAAAAAAAAATATCAATTTTTCTGGAAATATGATGAAATTTTTTTCGAACAGGGCCTCAATGTGACGTCAGTGTTGACCTTGCTGATCCAAGAACTGACATGCCCAGAGGGGACGTTACATAAACACCAGTCAAGTGAGTATGCACGCGAGAGGAGTCATGCCAGCCTGCTTGCCTCTGTCTGCATGCACCACACAATGTTATCGCAAGGTTTCTTTAGCTGTCATTTTCAATTTTTGTGGCAACGAATCATTCCATCTCCAGGGAGAACCGACTGGCTAGTTCACACGTATAGATATGCGATGAGATGATTTTATGAAAGAAATTTGCAAATTATGCTAAATTTTAAGGTCACGGCGGACTTTTTTAACGGTTACTACTGGAATCAGACAGTTCTTATATGTAGTTCAGCTTTCAATAAAAAAAAAAGGTTTTATAAGGTTTCCTGAAAAGTAACTTACACAAAATTGAATGAATTTCGAATATTTCAGCCGACTGAGGGAATTCATAAATACATTTATTTCTAAATCCACATGAAAGGTTACGAATAACAAAGATGATTCGGTAAATTCGAGGACTTAGGAATCAAATAGTTCCGAAAAAAATATCTTTCAACTGATGCAAACACATCATACGGATAACCAATTAAACAATGTACTTTACAGTATGAAGTCACAGCTCAAATTCTTCGATCTATCTATAATGACAGTGCAACGAGTTTCATTGAAGCTATTTTTTTTTTTTAGATAAAAGGGTGATCGTTGTAAACTTGCAACATGTTGCAAACTTCCGTTGAAACCAGAAAGCCGTTGCGGTACGTTTAAACCAAGCGACCGTTACGTTGTCGGGTTTACTCGGCTTTCTTAGCACTGCAAGTCTACAGTATTCTATACAACAACCGTAAAGAGTTCACGAAACGTATACAGCAGCAAGAGTTAATTTCTCCACATGTAAACTGCAGACTAGGCAGTAGGCTTCTCCTAAGTGAGAACGAGTGAGATCACCAAGTAACAGCACAAGCACATATTGCCCTTCAAGGATGAAGTTGGCAAGTATCAACGAATTGCGTGCGAGTGCTTCCACGGCTAAACTATGAAAATGAATACACTGGCTTTTCAAAGTTAGGATAAAAAAAAAAAAAAAACAGTTTAAAAAAAAATCAATTCCATTTATTTCCTGAGGCACAGATCCAAGGGCAAAATAATCATATAAAAACTGAATGAGTTAAAACTGAAAACTTAAGGAAGGTAAGAATAATAAAGGCAGAAATGTTATGGCTATTACTTAAAACAAGAGCCGTGGCTCATGTGGCAAAGCCACGTCCAACGGTGTCAGAAAAACACTAACCGCCCTTTTTTCATCACTTCATCCCTAAACTGTGGCTAGGCAAGCCAAGCCCCCCCCCCCCCCCCCCTCGGCCTCCTATAAATGCCCTTGGTACGGTGGTACCGTGTCGCATGCCAAATGTCACGAATGCCATACATACCGACAGTAAATGGCACTAGCCACAACATCGTTCTTGTTTATTGAGGCAGAGTAACTTTTAATGCCACTCACATTGAGAGCCAAAGTGGTCTGGCTAGAATAGGTAGGCAGGCATTGTTTTTGTTCGGAAAGTGAACAAATCAATTCTTTGTTTGAATACATCGTAACCTTGACATTTTGAACTATCACACACACACAAACCACCCAAATAAAGAGTTTTTGTATGTATGTATGTATGTATATATATGTGTGTGTATATGTATGTATGTGTGGGCGTATAAACATGTTTACCTAAAAATTGAGTTATTCATAATTATTTGGGGGGTTGCTGACAGAGGCATTAAGCCTTTTGACATTTCATCACACCCATTTTTAATAACGTAAACGGCTGTTAGCAATTCACAGTTATCTGTACTGGTGGGTGGGAGAATGGGAATGATCCATGAACCTAACAAACGTGAGGCGAGTACTGGACCAACATACGGAACTCGCTTTGATTACAGCTTCCCATTACGGCCGGTGTGTTTGTGGATGGTTTAGCGTAAAAGTAGAAACCCCTCATCACAGAAACAGAAACACACGCTGTGTTGGGCTGACACCATTTGTGATATTTAAAAATGTTGACGGTAAAGGACAAAGGTGGACCGACAAAGCCTATCCCACAAACAATCCCATCAATGCCAAAACGGAAATGGTCTCTTTTCGTTTAAGGGGCGTAAAGAGCGCCCATCAAATGCCAACAACGAGTGGAGCTATTAATTTAAAGGTAAAATTAACTGACAATTAATTATCGTCCTTTCAAAATAAGTTGAATAAGGGCATCGGTACGGATTCAAATAGTCACATATATTGAAACTAAACAGACCGTCACAACTGGGAAGTTTTAATTAAAAGTCTAACATGCATCACCTTCAAACCCTGGAGTTTGAACTAGAAAAAAAGTTACACACGCACATACGTACAAACAAACTATGAAACAAAATAAAATTCAAGGAGCAAAACCCACAGGGCTGTGTGTGTGTGTGTGCTTCAAGTCTGTCTCGGTGATTTGTCACAAGTGCCTCGAGTAAATGCTGCGGAAGTGAAGGTCCTCACGTTCAGCTCAGGAGGAACCGTCATAACACTCATGTCCATGTCACGCTCTAAGCTCATTTTCAGTGAAGGCTCATCCAAAGACTTAATCTGCCCTCATGACATGAAATTGATGCTGATCGTTATTCCAAATTAAAGATCTAAACCTTTCAGCAACTGCATATTGCATATATACTCATAACATCCACATGAGTCATGACAATCATAGATAACCACAAAGGCTAGCTTATATAAACACTAAATGTGATATTTATTTCTTCTGAGGTCCAAATCGAACATCAAGAGGCACGTTTTGTGTCTCCAGCTATATTAGAGCATGAGTTGCAAAACTTCAGATTTAAAGAATATTCTTTTATTAGATGAGAGAATAGAAAAACATAATACTGTAATTGTGCAATAATGTTTTCCAAACCACATCCTTGTGATATTTTTAAAGTTCTTATCATATTCAGTAGTACCGCAAATATTAGCCCGTCGTCAAAATAGATTGAATGTTGACCAGAACACGATTAATCATCAGGAAAATGTACAAATTCATCAGTATAAGATTTACGTTGGCTGTGACTATTCTCGATTTTCAATATTTTTTACAAGGGTGTTTCTGGGTAGCATGATAATTTTCAATAAAAATATTAATATATAAGAATAATTGGTATTTTCGAAATTATAAAGAGCCTACACCCTATAAAGTAAAAATACCTTCGTCTGAACGTTAGTCTTCGCTGCGTGTTTCCCACTATCATACCGAATAAAAAAGAAACTGCGTGCACGAATCCTCGCACAACAGTATGCGCAACACTTCCCTTCTTTGATAGGTGAATAGTAGTTCCAGGCAGTGAACAGCTATATTATATTTCTTCCCATAACCCTTAATTGCTGATTACATTGTGCGAGTATATTTTAGGTCCGAGTAACCATGGATCAATTTTTAATGGGTCTTCTCTCTTTTTTCGAATTCGTAATATTCTAATTAGAGGAGTCCCAGTTAATACAAAGGCTCATATATATATATATATATATATATATATATATATATATATATATATATATATATATATATATATACATACATACATACATACACACACACATATATATATATATATATATATATATATATACACACATCCCTAAATAGGGATACGTTAACGTGATGAAAGTGTTTGTGTATCGTCGTGAACGACAAAGGTCGACTAGTCAGGGCCACCCATACTAGGTTGGTTTGCTGTGAGCGATCAGACTGAAATTTCCCACCATCACCAATACGTAGTGTCCAGCGTGGTGATAAGATTGGCAAAACCCCAGACATGACTAAGGACATATCTGAGGCCTTTGTACTGCAGTGGACTAGAAATGCCTGTATTTGTGTATATGCGGTGATACAGTATATATATATATATATATATATATATATATATATATATATATATATATATATATATATATATATATATATATATATTTTTTTTACATGAGCATTTTTTATAACTGATACCCTCTGAATGGAATAGTCAATTCCTACAAATGCGAGTCGAATCCCCGGACCTGAAAAAGAAAAGAGTCTATACTACTGCACCTTAACCTGACCAAACTTGCAATTAAAGAGTATTGTTTTACACATTTTGTGGAAAAATCCCTTGGTGTTTTAGGTGAAGGAATTCTGGCTTTTATAAAAGAAAAGACGGTCTTAACTTGGCCTAAGACAATTCCCCGTTCAACTCTGATTAGGCCGACAGAATTTCCTCAGTAATAGTGTGCAAATGAGTTAGCGAATAACTGGATAGAATAAGGCCCAAAAATGAACGGAGACCATATTAAAATGAACTATTGATTAGTAGGCTACTTGGTTAACGAGATCTGATTGGTTAGTTAGTAATCTTGGTAAACTTTGATGTTTTGACAATTTTTATCACCTGCAGTGAGTGACACCCTTTCATGGAGATGACATTAACCTACGAAAGTAACCCTTTAAGAATATTCATTAAAAAAAAAAAATCCCGTTTCCTACTCGCCCCGCTTTTAAGAGCAACAAGGAACAAAGTAGTCGGAATACGGAAATGCAACGTGCAACGAAGACAAATGACAGTCCCACGGGAAGTCAGGTTTTTTTTTTTTTTTGTAAAGACAGGAAAGAGAAAAACAGAAATACATTGTTGGCGCTTCCCCCTCAAAAGAAAGCAAAAAAAAAATACTACTAATCTATAATCACCTCAGAAAACCTATATGGATGTTGACGTACGGAAAGCAGCGCCCATACTTGAATCTATGGCTGCTTTGAATACCCAGTAAGACCAATAAAAAGAGACTACACCACGCACGGACACAATTACATTATCTATTTTGGTCCGGGGAGAAGTTAATCCTTACTTTGATTTGAGGTTAACAAAAGGTTTCCTTCGATAAGAAGCGGATATAATAGAAGTTTCGATTTAATTCTCCCAAACATTTTCCCATGAAATTATGACGACACCCAAAAATTCAACAAACATCAGACTTTTTAGTCGTGTATTTGCAATAGTGTTAATGGTTAGTGACGAGATAATTTAGTTATTTGTTGTGAATAAACAACCAACAGTCTTATTACTTAATGTGAAAATGTTTTTTTGCCTTATAAAATTTTGCAGAAGAGGACGCCTTTAATATAAGGGATTGGAGAGGGCGCATTAAGATATCGGTCCCGTAATGTAAGGATAACGGTGGGAAATATGTGTTTATAAGATAGAGGAATTCTTTGGCATCAAAATTAATGAACAAGTCCACAGTAGAACTCTCTCTCTCTCTCTCTCTCTCTCTCTCTCTCTCAAAGTATACTTAATCCTTACAAGATCCCCCAGAAGAGGAGTTCCTGTTGTGTGGGATCGGAGAGAAGCGTCGAAATGTGTCTTGTGTGGAGCTGAGGAGAGAGGTAACCTCATGAGTAGCAACAAGCGTCTTCCTATCAGCCCGCCTTCCTCCTCCTACCCCCTGGTTCCTCCAACTGTTACTTCCTCGCTACTTGGCACCCTTTTGCCTCCTGGTCTTCCTTTTCCTTCATCAGCTGTCACCGACCACGCTGCAGCTGTTCGCTTCAGCTGTTACGGGGCCTTAGTGAATTTCCTCTTTAACTCGAAAATTCATTTAGTACACGACCCCATGCTCCCGTTAGCCAGTTTCAACGTCGGGGATGGTGAAGAGAACCTCAAACTCAAAAGGAGGAGGAAGAGCGTTTGGGAGCACATTCTCCAGAGGGGGTTGAGCCAAATCCCCCAAAAAGGATAGAGGGGAGAAGAGACAGGGGGAAGGGAGGGAGTTTAAATTACTAGTGGTTTCAGTCGTAATGCTGAAAGACACATCCTGTGAGCGAACGTTTGAGGTTTAACGTCTCACGAAGTCATTTTTATTCCAAAAGCTTCCCATTTCGTGGGAAATCAAAGTTACTGTAGACAGACAGCTAGTCAAGTTTTTCTTTTAATCATTATTTTAAACTTCTGAGCAGCTCGTGCAAA
>NC_090729.1:142402510-142487510 GCF_036898095.1 Palaemon carinicauda
ATCTATTTAAATACTTAGGTGTAATTTTTTGTCGGTATGTTATACTAGTGTGGATATTTGTACGTATATATATATATATATATATATATATATATATATATATATATATATGTGTGTGTGTGTGTGTGTGTGTGCATGCATATGTGTGTATGCTGTATATTTAGTATGTAAACTTTGTATGCCTGCAGAAACCTTTACACCACTTTATTCATGTTATTGAGGAAGACTTACAGAGATGGATTGTAGAATGACGAGAGACTTTGGAGAGGGGTGTCTTGAGAGTAAATGCAGATAAGAGTGAAGTTATGGTGAGCAGTGAACAAGTTAGGGGCAGGATAGCCATGGATGAAAGTAGAGGCTAGGCTAAAACACAGATGGAACAGTTCAGATACTTGGTATCTACTACAAGTCTGGAGGGAGGATGTAAGACTGAAGTTGAGAATAGGATAAATGCAGCTTGGCAGCGGTGTGTGATAAGAAAATGCCAATCAAGCTAAAAGTCAATGTTTATAGCACAGTATTAAGACCAGTATTAATGTATGGATCAGAAATGCGGAAGCAAAGCTAGAGAACAGAGATGAGAATACTGAGATGGGTTATTGGAATATCACTGCTTAAAACATTGGAAAATTATATAAGAAGAATGTCAGGTGTAGTAAAGATTACAGAGGTGATAGTGGTACGGCTGAGGTGGTATAGGCACGTGTTGAGGATGGAAGGTGGGACTGGGGACGGAGTGAGGAGGTCTTAGTAAGAACCTGTTAGATTGAGAGGGAGGCAGATAATTAGCTGGCGGGATAAGGGGAAGAATTATATGGAGAGATGAGGTTTGGTGGAAAGGATGCCTTTGATAGAAGGAATTGGAGAGGACGCACCAGGCAACCAACCCCTTAATGTAGGGATAACGATGGGGAAGAAGATTCATGTCAGTGTTACTGTATGATACACCTTTACACAGGTAATAAAATACTCATAACATAGAATATCACGGAACAGCGATCTGGCTTATTTCACTGATCTGGTTTTTGTTTCCGGTACTTATTAGAATTATGACTCAATCCTGGGATGACTGCCGGAGAGAGATTCGCATTCCTCTTGAATAGAAATCTTATGATCTCAAGTACAATTCTTTCGTTTCTACTTCTTCGAGTACAATTCAGAATTGGTAATTAGTTTCAATATTAACATTTATTATTTGCCTCTTTATCGTTTTTAAAACATTCACTCATCTTACATTTAACATTAACATATACAAGGGTGAACTGACAAAAACAGGCTGCCTATACATTATTAGTACTATTATTATTATTATTATTAGCTAAGCTATAATCCTTGTTGGAAAAGCAAGATTCTAGAAATAGCCCAATTAGGAAATGATGCAAGGAAATAGATAAACTACAAGAAAAGTTATAAACAATCAAAGTAAAATATATTAAAAAGAGTAACAGTGTTAAATTAGATCTTTAAAGAAAAAGAGGAAGAGAAATAAGATAGAACATCGTTCCTAAGTGTAACCTCAAATCAGTTGCCTCTAATATTTTGTATCATATTACACCAATTGCTTTTCCGTTCCTCTTACAGCCAATGCATCGCTGCTAAATAGCAAACTATTTTTTTCTTCTTCTTTGCATAGAATGTATGCATCTAATTAAAGTCATAACTGAATAAGTGAGTAAATTTGCATGGTGTAAAGGGGAACCGTTTCCCGTAATGGTCGGTCTTCTTTCTAGCGGTCGAGACTCGAGAGACGACCGAAGTATGCAGCAGCAGCCGGAGAGAGAAGCAGTAGCAGCAGCAGCAGCAGCAGCTCGCTGCTCGTCTCGTCTCTTCTCTCCTGCCGGCAAAGCCAATTCCAATTTCCAACCACTGACCACCTGTTACTGTTAGTCGTCCTGAATATGACACGAAGGCAGGCGGGAGGGGGGGGGGGGGAGGCGAGACGAGCTGAAAGAGCACCAGATGAGAAGGTGGCATGGGACGGACCAAATGAGAACGGACGACATGAGAAAAGAACACTATATATTCGTAGATATATGAAAGGTTTTCTCTACGGGCCAACCAAGGGAAAGGCCCGTGCCAACAACAAGTGTTGGCTTTAATACCCCAAGAAGAAGAAAGGTTTTGCAAAAGTTATGGAAGACGTGACAAATGGAAGGAGTATCTGATGAGAAAAGTGGACACATTTTCGAAAGCCAGAAAACGGGGAAAACATGACATCAGCAGTGATACAAGTGAACAAATAATGATGCCGGTACTTCAAACAGCTGGAAAGAACAGAGAAATGAGACGACGAGGACCTAGAAACTTGGTGGAGAATAGCTGGAGGCTACCGGTACCGGATGAATGATACAACCGGTGTTAACAAAAGAAGTTCAACTGGAAGATTTATAATAACTAGATAAATTATTATTTAGGCTACGACATGAAGTACAAGTACAGGCAGTACATCAAAGTAGTTTTGAAAGTGAGCATGATTAAGAGTAAGGTTAAGAATGGTCCGAAGGGGAACCAGGAAGCCACATAGCCGCAAAGATATATAAAATACTATCTTTTGCCACCAAACATTCCTTGCCCCTCTCTTCGAAGAACCAACCTCCTCGTAAGCTCCACCCACGGGGAACCCAAATCTTTTCCCATTGGGTCCTCCAGACCCCGGTCTCTTTCTCCCTTCATCCCCACCAGAGCTTCCCTTTCATCCGCGAACCAAGTAAAATACGTTAGGAATCGAAGGATTTGAAATGATGGACGGAGAGACAGGAGCCAGGAGGGAAAGTTCAAAAAAGAAGTTGGACCAAGTCCAAGTCATTTAGTTAGCTGCATCCTATGTTTCCAGTCAGCTTCATACCAAACTGACAGCTACCGTAAAGCTGCGTAAGACAAGATAATGTCTTTACAACTAAATGGATAAAAATTACGAGACAATATCATTATGTATGAATGAAGTTCAAATATTTAAACTTCAAGTTGTCTTTTAACAGAAAGAACAGCCAAAGAGTACATAAATACGCACACTCATAGGTGTATATATATATATATATATATATATATATATATATATATATATATATATATATATATACACACACACACACACACACATATATATATATATATATATATATATATATATATATGTTTATGTTTATGTTTATGTATATGTATATAGGCTATGTGTCTGTGAATTCAACCTGAATATACAGTATATCCATTGGAAATTCTTTAATGATAATAGAATTTCCAGTGGATATATATTCACGAAATTGAATTCGATATTGAATTCCATTTGTGGTTGATGCGTATGTCCATTAGTCACATGCGTCAGTCACAAATCATCACACACACGTGTGTGTGTATATATATATATATATATATATATATATATATATATATATATATATATATATATATGTGTGTGTGTATGTGTGTGTAGAAATCATGGGAGAGGATACATGATGAGCATGAAATATGTATTATATCCACGAAAGAAAAATACTGCAATCATAATTGGAGATGGTACTTTCGTGTTACTGGTGACATCATCCGATGAGGTTGCCAACAAGACGAAAGCATTGACTCCAACAGTCTTTGCTTTGATTGATTTTTAAGAATAAAACAAACACATAAGTTGAATATTGAAATTGAATGACGAACAAATGTCATAATATAGTCATCTTTCTATGGGAATGTAGAAGCGCATTGACCCGCTTTGGTAACTTTCGACATCTTCCAGACATGCAGGTGTCATCACTTGCTATTTGTTGCCATGAAAAACGGACGGATTGACTACTGGGCTTCACGCGCATATAAAGCAAAGCCTTATAAAGGGCAGGATGGAGGGAGGGGGCAGAAGGGGAATGGAGGAAATGTATGCCATCAGTGACCCTTCAACAGAGGCACTCTAACATCTGCCCTTCGAGACGGGAAGCACTGCTTTATTGGGTAAAATGGATGGACGAGGGATGGGGGTATGGGGGAGACGCACAACATATCACAACACAAGGGACGAAGAAAGACTTGAAAGCCAGAAATATCTCATGAATCCAGAAAACATTTATGGCAATGAAATCAAATGTTTGTTTAATACTTTGTATGTGATGAAACCCTAATTGAAATGGCTTTTCAGCGACACTGGATGAACTTTCTTTAATATTCCCTAGCTATATGGTTTTAGATGTACAGTGTGGAAAGACATTTCCTATTTTTAAAGGCTGTACAAATTAAAAATACTATTTTGAGAGAGAGAGAGAGAGAGAGAGAGAGAGAGAGAGAGAGAGAGAGAGAGAGAGAGAGAGAGACCCTCAGGTCCATATAATCATCCCCAATGTCCCTTGTAGGTCAGTAGAACAGTTTTCGTCACGCCCATGTTTAAAACATTTATCACAAGCGTTAGTGTTCTGGGCTACAATTATCTCATAAAAAACCACGACACCGTTTCCACACGTTTATCAGATGGTCTAACCAGGAAACGACATCGCTTGAATGCCGGTCACGAAGTTACAGAAGGTACTTAGGAGAATAGAACAAAAAGCTAAATCTGCTCCGTCCATGTTGATGTACTGTGACACTGAAGTGACTAAAGCCAAATGATTGTGGGTTATTGCTTAGTTTCGTGGAGTTTCTACCTCTGATCTACTCCTTACAGAGCTGAATAGACGGCAGTTCGTTCAGTCAATAATCCTGGCCTTGCCTACATCCTCCTCCTTTGGTTAATTCTTTTTTAAGTGGTGCTATGAAGCTTAGCTAGATAGTGCACTGGTTTCCGGTTTCAAGGTTTTTCGAGCTTGAAAAATTAACCGGTGCCATACATTTATTATGCATACATCATCAAATAAATTAATACAAGTTATTTCACATAGATGCCGAGTGACAAAGACTCGGAGTTTATATGGATTAACTATCGATGTGAAAATACACAGAACATTAAGGCCGAATTGTATCATGAGAGGAAGAACAATCAGTAAGGGAGAAATTCAAATTAAAAGAAAACATTTAATCCCTTTCGCTAGTGTGTGCTGTCTCTGCAAGAAAGTCGAGTGCAGTCCTGTAATCGTAATATTGTCAGCAAACGTCTATTAAACCTTAATAAACTATAAAAATGACTATGATATTTTGTGGTTTATGCAGCAGTCCAGTGCATTTATATCTTCGTAATTTCAAGCTCATCGACCTCCCATTAAACTGGTCTGACGTCACCAGGCCATCGTAAGAATTGAGGGGAAACTAATTAAAGCTAAGTGTTGGAGCAACAAACTTTCTGAAATTCGAGATGATGTTTGACAGACGAGAACCTTCTTTCCCTCCAGCCCACATCCCTCGCATAGTTCCTACAAACATTAACGAGGGAGGAGGGCTGGTTAACTGAAAACCAGTCAAATTCTCATACCACATGACTCAGCCCACGGTAGGCCTCCAGATATGGATAGGCTTGCGACCGGACCAGCACACGATACAATAGGCCTATCACAGACGGTCGTTTATCCTCTTACATCTCAAGTTCGTTCTTCACCAAATATAAGATTCATGTTAAGGCGAATGTGATATTTCCTAATAAGCATACCCCTTAATTGATCATACATACACGCGTGTGCACACGTAGTTTATGTACATATAACACTGTATGTATAAAATGAGTGAAAAACAACCCGGTGATGATTTTCACCGTTCAAACACATGTCTAGGGTTACTTTTTTAAACCGACAAAAGCCGCATGGCCACAAACAGCTGGTCTTGCTTACCTCTAGCTTCTTAGTCGTGGCCTTCATTCCAAAGAAATAAGGGATTACGGGAAGGAAAAAGAATATGGGCCACATGCAATGCTCCACACCCATCGTTAATAAGTCTTCAACCACATCCTACCTAAACTTCAATGTTGGACTTGACAGTACTTGGAACCACAATATAAAAGGAAAATATTTTTGCTGTTTCACATTTTGTTGACCACCACAAAGGCCTTCAATGGAAAAGTGAAGTTTAGTATGAAATTCCCTCGTCATTGTGGAATGTAGAATCTAACGAAAATAATTCGAGTATTCGAGTAAAAGTAACAATGAGATCGATGTCATAATTTCAGCGAAGGAAAATTCTTCGTGGGAAAAAAAATCAAAATTGCTGAATAAGAGAATATAATTACATCGTCTCGCCATTTAACTATCGTTCAATTTGTAAATTTATTAATAATCAGTAAAATGGATGAAACCGATACAATTCAATGACCAGTACAAATTTCTCCAGGAAGTTCAAGTTTATAAAAATATGAAATATTTAGAAAATGGGTTTAGCTACAATTCACACATTTTTATTAAAATGAGGTTTACAAATGATTGAAAAAAAAATATCGGGTTAGTCTCTGAAAATACACATATAATGGCCTCGCTCTTCGTCTAGAGTAGACTTTAGAAATTTACTAAAGATTTTCTTTACAATAGAAACCAGACTGAAAAAATGTTAAAGTGTGCTTCCAAGTTATTCAATACCCTTAGGAAGGCAGGAAGCCTAATATAGCTCTAATCAAGTCTTGACCCCAGTTAACCTTTACCGACCTCACTTCCAAGAAATATTGGATGGTTGAAATGGAACCAAGAAACCTGTGCTCCATCACATCCACTGTGACACACGGCCGCCATATTGCTTCTATTGATCACTCTCTTTACAAATGGCTCACAAAAATACCTTCTTGGATTTGTCAAAAAACTAATCTCTGACAAATTGAACTTTGCAAATAAACACTTGGTTTGGGCATGTGCATCCATGATATGTAATGAGAGTTTATAAATATATATATATATATATATATATATATATTTGTCTTTCTATTCCATCCAAAGTTGATAAGCAAACAAGTGTGTGTGTATATATATAAATATATATATATATATATATATATATATATATATATATATATATATATATATATATATACATATATATATATATATATATATATATATATATATATATATATACATATATATATATAATATATATATATATATATACACATATATATATATATATATATATATATGTGTATATATATATATATATATATATATATATATATATATATATATATAATGTATGTATAATTTCCTGGTACTACCAACTTTTAAACGAAACAGATTAAGGAATATTAAGATAAATTGAGAGAGAGAGAGAGAGAGAGAGAGAGAGAGAGAGAGAGAGAGAGAGAGAGAGAGAGAGAGAGAGAGAGAGAGAGAGAATTTGCTTTTCAAATATTGACAAATGCATGCACACTCACTCCGACACTGACAGGAACGTGACATATCCATCAGAAAATTCAATATAGTGCAACACTTTTCAAAGCGACAGCATATCTAAAAAAGATATATAAAGATAAAACAGCCAATGACACGTTGTCTATGACGTTGCCAATTATGGATAATGCAACTAACGTCCAACATTTTATCGTCTATAGAAAATACGTGGTAAAATAATATTCATTAAAATACACTGCAAAGGAGGAAAATAATATCAATAGTAAAAATGACATTCATTACCTTTTTAACGTGCAGTATTCATAAGCAACCTGACGATTCTAATTAAGAAGATATTATAGAAAACGAATACCTCAAAGACTACAATGTAGGATAAACTAAAGTACTTTGTATATTGATGCTCCCTGCTGATTGCGCAAACCAAGGCCAACCAGAAAGAGCAGCATGACTTCATCATACACGAGAACTGGCCAATGTGCACTTTGGTGCAGCCTTCCACGACACCACAAGGCATACGAAATCTGTGCAAAAAAAACCTCGAGATCAGTCTCATCGTTTACGCCAAAGAATCACTGCGACCCTATTACCCAAAGCTATGAAAATTGTATAAAATCTCCGGCGGCTGATTTTAGTATTTTACGAACGGTATAATGGGCATTATTGCCAACTATAAATGACCAATTTCCTCTCGATATTACCTTCAAGCTTAATATCAGTATGTGCAAGTGTTTCAGACATGGGGCCTGGTGGAAATGGAGTGCAGTGACAGATGAGCTGATATTTTGCATTTCTTAAAGAAGACCGTTTTATTATAAATTAGGCAGACGCATTAGTTCATGTTGCAGTTTACAACCCTGTTGTTGAAGATTATGAGACATGAATAACATCTCTATATTTATTACTCATCTAAATGCATAATAAACATGAATATCGCAACCACGTCACTACATTACTAGAGCAATGTTCATGCTAAGCGATTTTTTTTTTTTTTACGAGGAACGATGCTCTTAATAAACATAAATTGTCTTAAGGTACCAATTTCTCATTAATAGTGCTTCTGGGTATCATACTGAAAATATATTTTTCCTGCTTAACGAAGCCCTTTTTCGTATATTTTTTTCCTCTCGTTCAATCCATTTACAAAACAAAAAATACAATAATATATGAACATAAAATCCAAATTAATATAAAGTCGAAGCGCTTTCAATTGTGTTATTACAATCCTTGTCTAAAGCAAAACTAACTGAAAAAAAATCATTATTCCGTGCCTGAGCAAATGCACTTGATTTCCCATTTTAAAAAAGTGGTAACAAAAGACAAACAGAGGCAGAAGTAACGGCAAAAGAAATCAGCTCCACCGAGTCACCCTTTTAAGCAGCCTCCACTAAAAGGGGTTTTATATGTTGTTTATAAAAGCACTCTCGCTCCACCTGAGGACATTATTAAAGCTAGGGCTCTTTCATAACTAGAGTAGAGTCCGGTGGCGTTTCTCAAGGGAGGAAGGCAGGGAACCGGGAAAGGGAAGATGTAAGGGGGAGGGGTCCGAGAGTCGAGTAAGTCTCTCCGTTTCCCTAAAGACGGAAGGAGGAAAGTTGAATGAGTGAATAAATAAAAAGATAAACACGCACGTCGAGAAGAGTCTTCCGAGAAATTAACATTTCCTTACAAAAACGAGTTTCGTCTTTTTCGCCTTTCTTCAGACTGAAGTTCAGAGCACACACGCTCTGCATCATATTTGATCAAGGTTTTAATTTTGGCGAGTCTGTTCAGCAACGGATGATGGGATTATGCATAGCACTTTAAGTAACGGTTTTGCATCTGTGCAGTCCTTTTGAATAGGTACATTCTCTCTCTCTCTCTCTCTCTCTCTCTCTCTCTCTCTCTCTCTCTCTCTCTCTCTCTCTCTCTCTCTCTCCGGCCATTTCAAGAAACTGTTTCGTTGTCTTCTGATTCCCGGCAAAACAGGTTTTCTGAGCTCGTTCTGCTTTCTGCTTAAGCTGAAGAACACATGGAACAGCTAAGAGTCATTCAGAATGAATGAGCTCTCCTAATGTTTGCTAAATTATTTTTCGAGAGAGAGAGAGAGAGAGAGAGAGAGAGAGAGAGAGAGAGAGAGAGAGAGAGAGAGAGAGAGATGAATAGCAACGATTCGTGTAAATTAATATATATATATATATATATAATATATATATATATATATATATATATATATATTATATATATATATGTGAGAGAGAGAGAGAGAGAGAGAGAGAGAGAGAGAGAGAGAGAGAGAGAGAGAGAGAGAAATAGAGAGAGGTGAATCGCAAAAATTTGTGTAAATTAATATATATACATAATATATATATTTATATATATATATACACATACATACATACATATTATTATTATTACTTGCTAAGCTACAAGCCTAGTTGGAAAAGCAGGATGCTATAAGCCCAGGGGCTCCTACAGGGAAAATAGCCCTGTGAGGAAAGGAAACAAGGAAAAAATAAAAATAAATTATATAAACTTTAACAAAACAAGTGGAAGGGAAATTAGATAGAATAGTGTGCCCAAGTGTACCCTCAAGCAAGAGAACTCTAAACCAAGCGTCCTTCTCCTAGAAGGACTGCTTATCATAGCTAGAGAGTCTCTTCTACCCTTACCAAGGGGAAAGTAGCCACTGAACAATTACAGTGCGGTAGTTAACCCCTTGGGCAAAGAAGAAGTGTTTGGTAATCTCAGTAGTCCTCACTTCACTCAGCATTCTCTACAGGTATAAACATAAAAAAACATTGAATTGCATTACAGCGCACCGTGCCGGTTGACGCCAGGTTTATTTTTCCAATGAATCATACTTTTAAAAAACAATATAGATATAACATCACATATTATAATAACTTCTACAAACTTCTGTACTGATATATGATATAGCAGTTCATATTTAAAACAAAATGAACAAACTTTCAAATTAACATATAAGCCTCCTCTGCCGCCCAGGAAAAACCAGTTAAAAACCAAAATCTCAAGTTTTGAAAAAACTATGGAAACCTGTGTATCCACAGCAATAATGCAGAGTAAGCCAAATTTGAGTGGTGGAACCTCACTCTTGTACTACTAATAAATAATAATGATAATATTAATAATAAATTCGACTTGCTCGGGCTAGCGTGCGCTAGAAAGTGACCACTTACTAAATACCTCTTCAAACATTGAATACTTTCACCCAACACTAAATTCTCATTGGCCACTGCCTACATAACAACTGAACTTAAGCAACAAGACACTAAGATCTGCTTAGATGTTGTTAGGACAATTATTTTTCGCTATACTTCGTAACGCGAAAAAATTCTATTGTCAGGCCCATTAAAGGACCTTGGTCAGGTGTATGAGGGCAGAGGAGAATCTGTAAAGAATAGGCCAGACTATTCGGTGTGCGTGGGCAAAGGGATAGTGAACCGTAACCCGTGAGAAGGACCAAATGTTGTACTGTCTGGCCAGTCTAAGGACCCCCTAACTCGGTAGCGGTAGTATCTCGACGGGTGGCTGGTGGCCTGGCCAACCTACTACCTACTATATATATATATATATATATATATATATATATATATATATATATATATATATATATACACACGCTCACAATCCAAAACCCGTCCACAGAAAAACACAAAACTGCCCAGGAATAAAAAAAGAAAAAAAAATAGAAAATAAGTTATCAGGCCATACCAATCTCCTCTCTTGAACAACATGAGAGCTCTCATATACTGGATGCTGAGGCCGCAGGTCCAATACCCCCATTTCACGAAAAAAAAAAAAAAATGCGTTGAAGCCAACGCATGAACAAAACGATAAAAAAAAAAAAAAAAAAAAACCACTGTCAGCATCCGATTTCCCCCGACAGAATGACCGTTGTGTGACTGGTGGAGGGGGGGGAACTCAGGAGGGGGAGACCCCCCTGTCCTGCTTGTCATAAGGAATAAGGACGGCCGTAATAGGGAGACTGGTCTCTGGTTGTAAATATGGGGTGATGGGGACCAGCCAATTCTAGGAGGTTTACTATGTTAATCCCATATGCTTCTTTGACCAACTGAAAGCCTGTTAGAAGCCAGTGCATAAAATGGGGGTGGGGTGAGGGGTGGTATGGCGAATGAGGGGTGGCCGTTTCAATAAAAAACAAAGGGGGGGGGGGGGGGGGGGTTAGGTGTAATGGAATTTCAAGTGGGTTTTATTGACAGAGGCGACCCCATGCTCAGATCACAGACCGCTATTCAAACATCCGTTCTACATACGAGGACTGTCGTCATGCACTATTTATCAAATAAAAAGAATGATTAACCTAGTAACATGACACAAACATCAATCACATTACAGTAAGGAGGTTAAATCTAACCTTCTTGCTTAAAAATAAGCTTTTCGTGAAATCTTCCTCACCATCACAGATACTGGATAGGGAGAGTGTTAAATCTACGAAAAGTCAAGTTATTGCAATAACATTAAAGCAAATATATTCGAAGCTTCGTCAATATTTGCTGGAAGTATATATGGCTGAGATTTATAGCAATTATTGCAGTAGCGCCCGGCTGTTGAGCAGTGTTGATTAAATGAATGGTTATAGAAAAATTAACCTACAATCCTTTGTCCTATAAAACATCATTTGATTGAGTTAAAATGCAAATTTAATTTTCCAGCCACAAATTCCGTCTAATTCAGGCGCATTTCCTGATTTGATTCCCCTGAATGAAAAAATGACGGTTGGTTAAGCATCTAATGTACTCAAACAAGGCAACGTGAATAGAGCTGCAACATACGAGTGCGCTACTTTATTGTTCTCGTCACGGAGTCCCGTTTGGCCCATTCAGGGCCTCCCTCTCTCTAATCCCCAAAGAGAGAATGGGGAGCGAATCTAACATGATGCTCAACCGCCGCAGAGCGAGAGTGGTTGATGCTTTCGAGTACCAATGGTATTACCAGAGAAGAAGTTTACGCCACGAAGCACTTCTGGGGGGAGTAACACAACGGTCCAGATATATAGACCTTGGGTAACACCAACGTCCAAGACTGTCGCATGTGAAATATGTTTTTCCTACTGGCTGGATAACTTTCATTACAAAAGCTTGCTTAGTGCTGAAGATGGGTTAAACAAAACTTTGGAAATAAACATGGCTTTGAGTAAGGGAGGGAAAAGGATCTTGCTTGAAATAATGCTAATAAGTCATTTAAAGGAATTAATATTCCCTCTCATATCACTGCTACGTGAATAATGATGAAAAATTACCGATTCGTAATACAGTGACATTAAAGGCGTGTATGTATGTACAGATATATATACATATATATATATATATATATATATATATATAGAGAGAGAGAGAGAGAGAGAGAGAGAGAGAGAGAGAGAGAGAGAGAGAGAGAGAGAGAGAGAGAGAGAGAGAGAGAGAGAGAGAGAGGGTGTAACACGTAATTCCAGTACCTTTTCTGCAATATCCTTCTGAAATCCTGTAATCTTGCATAAAAAACCTTCCCCTGAAAGAAGAAAAAAGTCTCAACTGGAACCGTAACATTTATCGAAATTCAGCCACCGCTCCTGCTTTCATCCTTCAGCCTAACAAACTCGTTTTCCTTCTTCAACTTGTGGATCGATCCGAATATGTCCAAAAGGGCAAAACAACCCAATAAAAGTGGACACACCCCAACAGTTTCTCCTTTGCTATGAGTGACCTAAGGACACTGACAAGTGGCCAAATTGCTCGGTGCAAAGACTAATCTCTCTTGTCTGGAACTGCAATAGCGAGTTTAGACAATGACATTTCATTGATTATTTTCCATAATGCTTTCTCTTATTCCTCATCATTTGATTATGCGATGTCATTGAACAATTCAAATGATACATAAATAAAAACTTTATATGAAAAACATAATAACAGCAATGCACTGTGTAACAAGAGGCAAGGCTGAAAAAAAATAACAATGCATTCATAGAGAATTAAGTCTGCATAACATTAAACATTTTGTTCGTAATTTTGTATTAAAGACTGATATTACTCATTGACGATATTCATTCTTTTTTATAAATATCGATGCACTCATAAAAACTTTTGAGTTATCCCAAGAATCCACTGGGAGCTCAGAATAAATGGTAAGAGATTTGAGTATTGATATGTTTAGATATAATTAAGATGCTATGCATTTCTTTATATATATATATATAAAAAAAAACTGATGAAATTGTTAGAAACACGTTGCAATAACTACTGACAAGTATCATTAGAAAGTTCTAGTAACTTGTGGAAAAAAGTTAGTCTTTGAGTCAAACAAGGTGGAATGGAGGAGTACGGCAATTAAACCTGGCTAGACATTAGGGGCATATAAGCTTCTTGATAAATCAGATACATTTCCAGTACTTTGGGTCACAACTTGCAATTCTATAACCTTAAAACTACGAATAAAGAGTAAATGATAAATGCGGAACCAGCAACTTCATAACCTGGATTTAAGGCCCATTGTTAAAGCTGAATTATTTTCAAATATCTCCTATATGGGAAAAGGTTATCATGTGATGCAGACACAAGTATATATATATATATATATATATATATATATATATATATATATATATATATATATATATATATATATACATATATATGTGTGTGTGTGTGTGTGTGTGATTTGTGTGTGTACCCGCATCAGTTAATGCATATCAATGTATAATAATCATTACTACTCAGTTTTGTTAGCTTCATCACCGCTGGTGCTACAATATTCTCATTCAGTGAACGTAGAAAGGGATGTGATAACCTAATCCACTTACGTTAATACCATTTACTTAGCCAAGGTCAATACTCAGGAGAGAGTTTCATTAGCTACAGTCAAGGTGCATTAGCGATGAAGGAAAAAGTCCCAATTTCTGCTCTATATTATACAAAACTTTTGAGTATTAACTATAAATTTCCACTAACAATAAGTAATCTTAAGGTATATTATTTATGGCTGATGTATGATTTCTTTTCGATTAGAAAAGAATATATACTATTGAAAATTACTTAGCACAATAGAACAAAGTTAATCACTGTATCAACCACAAATCAGTTAGCCATAAAATGAATGATTTACTGTGTGGGTTAAAACAAAATAACCAAAACTGTTACGTATCCGATAACAAATAATTTTAAGTATTTTCACACTACACAGAATTGCTATAAAATAAACCAAAGCCATCATATTGTACATACAAACCCGAGTGTGCAGGGTTGGGGCTGAGATGCTAACGAGCCAATTGCTTCAATGCTGCAGGATAATGAGACCGAAGGCCTACCGTCTTCCTTCATGACAATATATACGTTGAGCTCGTAGAGCCCTTAAATGAGGATTAAATCCTTGCTGTTAGATTACTTCTCTCATATATCCAAGGTTTATGAGGCGCCATTTGTTTAATCACGTTGCTTATCTGCCATTTACCCTTAACACACCTCGGAAGAGTTCAGGGTACAACGTTATCTTAAGTGTGATTCCTGCAATTTAGCAATTAAAAAGCAATAGGAAGCATTTTCACCTGATCAAGATAAAATTCATACAATTTGATTAAGATTAATGGAAATGTTCGACGGGGGCTAATTTTGGAGCAAATGCGTTAACATTTTAATTCAAATTGATTCATTTTCATTTTCACTGAAAAAGAAAAAAAAAAAACCTCTTCACAGCAGTTTTATATTTCTGGATAAAACCTATCCCACGACCGTTTTATTTTGTCAACAACGTAGATTCCATTATATGTATTTTCCCAACAATACCAAAATGGCGGCGTCCCTCAAATAAAAGAGAGGAATGAATAGAAGCAATTTTGCAGAGTATGATCATTATGTGATTATCTCCAAATCACTCATAATGGACCATCTGGTGCAAAATTGAAGTGCCCTCAATCGCCTCTCAAAACTCCGGTTCCGTGGGATCTTATTTTGTCAGTTGGAATTTGCTCTTTTTCATCGTTGTTTAAATCAGACACAGCTAGGCAAGACAACATTACTTTTAACGTCGGCAAAACACTCGGATCTATATCATATTTTCAAATTTTGTTGTGCAAGCGTTTAAAATCTCGTTAGACTTTAGAGAACTCCATCGTAATAGCAGTTATCATTTCTATTCTGGTCATAATTTGGTTTATGAATAATGGAAGATTGAGTCTATCTGCAGAATTTCACCAATACAACCATTGGCATAAAGATGACGTGTCACTACCATTTATATGATGGCACATATCTTGTTGCCAATGGAAGAAAAAAAAGTAATCTGGCAGTCTGCCGTACCCTTGATCATCAGGGTAAAAGTAAAAACTGGATAAGTGGTCATCTATACAGATATAAGAAAAAACTGGCACTTCACCCTACACTTCGGTGGTGACTTTTTATTATTCTCAACCTACACTACACCTACAATAAAGGTAGTCTTTTTTTTTTTATCTCTCTCTCTCCAAGACATTCACTTCTTTTCTCTCATTCTAAAACTGGACTGGCGAGTCACCGTAGCTTATCTGAGATAACGTCATGAAGAAGTTGACCCAAAAGCCATGGCAGCTGACATTTTAAGCGACCACGTGAAGAGAAAACAGAGACGGAACGAGAAAGAAAACAGGTATAGAGAGAGAGAGAGAGAGAGAGAGAGAGAGAGAGAGAGAGAGAGAGGAGAGAGAGAGAGAGAGAGAGAGAGAGACAGACAGACAGAGACCCCTAATCGATGGTCAAGATTCGAGTTTTTCATTCATCGAGGATTTTATTCTCTCAGCTGATTTATTTTTTTCAAACTTCTAAATCTGAAGTTCCCGTGATTTGACAATTTCCGAGAAATCCTTCTTTTCTCTCAACAAAGGCAAACTAAAACTATTTTTTTTTTCTGCAAGGGACCAAAGTCGTGACTAAAAGTTCTGAAGTTAAGTATATTGAGTATTCTAGCCGATCCAAACAAATATTCCGGTGGCTTGGGTAAGTAATGCTATATTAATCACTGATTATGACTACATCCATTCTCTCTCTCTCTCTCTCTCTCTCTCTCTCCTCTCTCTCTCTCTCTCTCTCTCTCTCTCTCTCTCTCTCTCTCATATATATATATATATATATATATATATATATATATATATATATATATATATATATCTATCTATTTATCTATCTATCTATCTCTATCTATCTATCTATCTATCTATATATATATATATATATATATATATATATAGAGAGAGAGAGAGAGAGAGAGAGAGAGGGGGGGCATGGAGGTAAATAAAAACTGTATGCAAGCATATGAATGTATTTGGTAAAGGTCAATGCTTACCCCTAAGTGGGCTTTAAAAGTAACCTTTTACATTTGGTAACATGCATCTTAACCTCATAAACCAGAATTTGTGCCAATGAATATGTTGTCTTCTAAAAAGAAGGCTTTTCAAGGCAAACTACAATAGAAGATCTATTAAAGTCTATCCCTAAAGCAAGTGAATTTGGAGAGAAGCGTGAAAAATGATAAAGAAGAATATCCGAATGCAACAAAGCAACGCTCTCCTTCAAGTTTAATACTAGAACACCTGAAAGTAGAACAAACAGATGCGCGTAGGTGCGCCCATGAATTCAAAGGTTGCAAAAAGGAAGAAAAATCGCGGTAATACGGTATTCCAGAACGACTGGGGAGAACTTGTGACAGGAGTCGCAGCAGCAAGAGAGGCCCTGGCGGACGGAATGCACAAGTAGGCGCTCTCAAGGCTATAGCCTCAAAACCCTACGACTACATTAAGAGTCATTTTGTCGAGGTAACACAGGCAAAGCGGGGATGGAGGCCTGGAGGGTGGTAAAAGAAAAAAAAAGTCGAAAGGACGAAATGTCTGACGAGAAGTCCAGCTACGGTGAGAAGGTTATTGCAGTGAGCATTATAGGAAATATAATTGTGGACTTGAAATAAGAACTTTTTCTTGGAGGCATTGATAAAAATAGACCTTAATGAATTCTAAAATTCACGAGTCAATATGTTTGTAATTTAGAAAAAAATAAAAGTTGCAATTGTGAATATACAGTATGTTAATTAGCAAATTTATTCATGTAAGTACATGTGATCTTTATATAATATCATAAACTGTAAAAAATTATAAATGTATATTTCTTAATAAAAGAAAAAAAAATCAAATATTTACTACAGTGGTAACCAGTTTTTTCAAGAAAATACGAGCAACATGGAAAAAAGAGACATGCGATTATCACCAAAAGATACATTTCTTTCTACCAAGCCTTATATAAGCCCAACCACAATCCCAGATGAGGGCGTTAGGAGAAGAATCTATGGGGTGGGGGTGGGGTTTCAGGATAGCAAGGTAGTACAAGGTCCAGAGTGAGGTTGCCTGGTGAGAAGTTTATCCTACCTACACCAAATGCTTCGAGTCAACGCTTGTGGGTTTTTTTTTTTTTTTTTTTTTTTGGTGTGTATGTGTAAAAATTGTTCCTCATTTCAGAATAATGAAACGCTCCTATCAAATTTCATTGATTCTAGTTCCAACCATGTTGGACACAGTTACAAATACTAAAACATATTAAATTCAAAAGGAAATCTAAAATAATAAAACAGCCCACCTGTAGGCTACAAACAATAGTAAATTAAATAAGGACGAGAAAACATTGGGTTATGTAATGAACGTTATCCGTTTCCACAAAATTAATGAAATCCTGGGATTGTGAAAAAGTAAAAACATTGAGGAAGAAGTATTATTAATCCAAATATGATATGTATTGTTAATCCAAATATTAACATTGTGAACCTATAAAATATTTTTCTTCCAGCCACAGCATACACAAAGGAACAGGGAAATAAATAATATTGTCTCAATTCAGAAAGAAAATGAGAGTTGCGACTACTAAACATTACTGTAACTCACAGTAGGTAAGGAACGAGAACATAGAATCCCTGGGGGTGGGAAACAGGGGATCTTTACAGATGCTATGTCTCACATCTCAAGTTGCTGCACTCTGGCTGTGTGAACGGAAGAACAGGGAATTAATCTTGCTTTAAACAAGAAAATTTTTTAAGAGAAGTACAATAGTTATCTTTAATTGAAAATTGTTGTTTCATTTATCATAGAATCTTGCCAAGGGTAAGAACATCAAATTCAGACAACGCTATGGAATGGAAACAAAAAAAAAAAAACAGGAGAAAAAACAGAGGTCAGCATAAATTATGGACATGAACAACAATAACCCATGTAACAACCAAAGCTCCTAACCTCCAACCCTCAATGCAACCCTTCGTCATCATCTCTGTGATCTTTAATTCGCCGCTACTCAGACGATGAGTCACCGTGCAAAATTAATTTTCACGTCTTAATGGCTGCCAATACCCAATAACCACCCTCGCCCCGTCTATAGTCTCCTCTTACATTGAAAGAGTTAACCTACATCATAACCCGGTGGCGTGTAAATATACGAGGCGCTTTAAAACCGGCCCATTCCATGGACAAGATTAACAAACACAATGTTTCAGGTTTATTGACATTTAACTTTATTGAAGCGTTTGTATTAAGCATGGAGCCTATTGACATTCAATTTGATCTGGTGAAAAATTGAACTTGTATAGGATATAATTACTTCAAGGGGGATTGAGAGAGAGAGAGAGAGAGAGAGAGAGAGAGAGAGAGAGAGAGAGAGAGAGAGAGAGAGAGATACATTTTGACAGATCTCGGTATTAAAGGGACTATCCCGACAACTCAAAATTCGACCAGAGATCCGTTAAATTAAAGAAATAATTTAAGTAAAAAAATTGGAAATTGGATCCTAATAAGGGTTTCCATGGAAAATATAAATGAATGTTTTTAAATATAGGAGGATCTGGAGGAACTTAAAGACAATCACCACGTAAATCCAATCATTTCCACTGGCATCATCAAGCTGTTTTCGGACTTCACCTCGACGAAACTAAATAAAAACACCCACATGAGCCAAGCGAGAAAGTTATTCAAAACAGCATCTGACGTTCAACATCTTGATGAATGCTTGTTTACACTTCGAGCTCTATCTAGAGTGGTCATAGAGAGCAGGGGCCGAATGAGGTCAGTGCAATCTGGGGTAATATCTTCACTCAAAAACTCAACCTTTGGTAACTGCCATCTCTCGTTTTTGGCGTCACATGATTAGCCTGACCTTTTGGCCCTGCTAGGCTATTTGGGCCACCATGTTTTAACTGAGAAACTCTCAAATTGATTGAAGAGTTAAACAGTCATCGCATATATATATATATATATATATATATATATATATATATATATAAAACAATCGGCCGCCTTCAGTTTTGAATACCGTTCAAATTCTATAAATATGCTTGCTCAGGAGTCATAAGGAAATTCAAATATTCCGACTTATTTTGTTTCCTAGATAAACCAGACAAAGTTAATTGACTCCAATCAGTAGTTTTGTTCATTAAATGGATAATTACGCGATAATTGGTCATTAACAACAGATCCGTTGCAATTGTTGTACAGCCATGAATAGGGAAAAAACCATACCTATGACCCCAAAACAAAAATCAAGAAGGTATCACCTCCAAAAAATAACTTAGCAATTATATAAACCTCTCCTCTGCCTTCTCAGAATTAGTTAACGTTCCATGTATAAAAAAAAAAAAAAAAGTGCTGAAAAACTGATGGAAGGTGATAATCCGTTTTATATATCAAATGTATCGTTTCTCTTCGTTTCAAAGAGACTCGACGAAAGAGGACTCCAATTAGCAGCGGAAAAAATTAAATACTGAGTGAACCTACAGGAGGATCATCTCCAGTTTGAAGTTCTAGCACTTAAATACCAGATATTTTAATCCGGCAATTAAGGCGTATCATGCAATTAGACCGTAATAATTGTAAGTAGATTTTCATAGTCGTGTCATCTGCGATTTTTATGCCTATAAAACCACTTCATTGGCACTAGTTTCCAAAGTTGCCTTATGAAAAAGTTAAACATAAATGTATATGCAATCAAATACAAGTAAGAAAATTAATCGACGACTTTGACCGTAAAACAAATTATTTTCGTTATATCTGTGTACTTCCACGATGACTGATGAAATGTTGCCCTAACGTACAAAGTTGGGGAATAAACACCAGCAATATCCAAGTTGCCGGGAAAATAATTAATGATGTTCCCTCAAAGTGGAGAGGAGAGAGAGAGAGAGGAGAGAGAGAGAGAGAGAGAGAGAGAGAGAGAGAGAGAGAGAGAGAGAGAGAGAGAACACGCTCTGGTAAGACCTGTAAATTTTCGAGGAAAGCCTTTCTCATTCCACCTCCAAGGGAACAGTGTTTCTCAGTTCCAAGTACAACGCAATTTTCATTCCCGACAGCGTCGTAAACAAGGTCCCACGGCCGGGGAGGAAAATATTTCAATTCGCCTTCTCGGATTAATCCAAGTCAGACTTTTACTTGGGTAAAGAAACATCTGAGCAGCTAAATATAAGGTACTGCTTGGAAGGTAACAGAAATTTGCTGAGTAAAAAATACTATGTGGTAGTTTATATTCTTTCTCTTACCCTTCTACTAAAAGGCAAAAAAAAGAATATTTGAAAAAAATTAAGAGCCGATCTTTCTTTAATGGAACAAGTCTGACGAAGTGAATGGTAAGATCAATATGGCTATAATTTCCTCTAGAGACAGACGAGACCTTTTCTTACATGGAAATATTTTCTTGATGTCCATTTTTTTTAGTATTTAAAAATTGATTTTAAAACAACTCTGAGAGCTGCCACATTTTCTATTTGTAAGATGGGCATCTTTTAAAAAAGGTCCTTTCTAGAAAAAGGTTGGTATCACTTTCTAAATAGAAAATAATCATACTGATCTCTCATTTGATCAAAATTACATTCAAATCGAGAAAAAAAAACCCCTGTAGGAATAACGAAAGCCTTCAGATTCTACCCCGATCAATTAATGCATGAACTTTGAGTTTCCCTCTCAAGCCCCTTGCTACGATTTCTGCTGTGTTCAAGAAAAGAAGGATTTCCTACCGGCGGTTTTCCCAGTCTGTGAAGGCAGAGCAGCAGCCTTTGATCGTTGTGAAATCTGCCGGAGCAGAGCACCGCCGAGCGTTGTCGTCGCGGAGGCAGATCAGAAACCACCTAGTCACACCACCTCATTACCATTAGTCACCAGACAGTGCAAGTCAACAATACCATTGCAAACACGAACAAGGAGATCGCCCTTTGTTCGGAAACCACGTCTCCGTGGGAACCCCTTAAGTAGATTGAAGCAGAACCTCTGATGTATAATGCAAGGCAAAACGATTATGGTCTATTGCATTCATACTGTTCAGTTGAGATCTTTGTCGGTCATCTCTCATCAACTCCGTGCGTTTCCAGAAGATTAAATCTCGGGCAGTACATCATTGATCAAACTTTACACTCGCTGGAAAATTCATTGCTCATCCGCTCATCCTCCAACTTTAAACTATTTCATGGCCTTATTTTGCCTTATCTGGATTGTGACTTTATCCAGCAGCAACATTCACTTACGTATGCTTTGTCCCTGATTGTAGTACTCGGGAAGTCATTTCGTCGATTCTCACATAAAGGGCGACTCAATAGAAAAAGAAAAAAAAAATTAGAAACCTTGGCCAGCGACTGTGACACAACATATGACAACGAAGGGCAACATATTCAGTTCATCCTGTCCAAAGGAGGCATGATTGCTGAACACACGTATACCCCGCCCAGCCACGCATCTCACCTGCTCCTCCCCCTCCAGTACCCAGAAATCAGCAGAGACTTCACAAAGGCCATTCACCTTTCTAGCAAATTCCACCAGAAGCAGATCCAGCCGAAAGACAAGCATGCAATGAACCACACGCGAGCGAAGCTTGCAGTCGTAAATTGCAGAAAAAATAACAAATAATCCCATGCAAATGTCAGTACATTATTCCATACCACGACGACTCCTAACAGGTAAAACCTCCGAAATTTGAATGAAGTGAAAACCGAGAACGCCACTACTTACGCAGGCCCTTTACACCCATGCAGGAGTCTCCTCTGTCTTCCATAGAAAGGCTAAAACAAAGCTACAAGCAAAGGAGTGCTTTAGAGGTCCATGCATAACCTGTATCCCCTTCCCCAAAATCACCGTGTCTCCTCTTCCCCCAAACTTGACGTCTAATGATCAAATTTATGAGAAACTGAAAATGACTCACAACCCGACCAGTCATGAATTCACGGATCGTGTTCGAAAATGAAGTGGAGTGGGAAGCATTAGGCCTGTTTTTCTAGTTTTAGTTGTTGAGAGAGAGAGAGAGAGAGAGAGAGAGAGAGAGAGAGGAGAGAGAGAGAGAGAGAGAGAGAGAGTTCTCACAGTCAAAATCGTAACAGTACAGTATGTGCCTTCTAAATTTCTTTCCAACCGCCATTTTCTTTAAAAAGAAAAGGAAAACCAAGATTCTCATGGTCGTCATATTACGTGGGGGGTGACAAGGAGAGAGAGAGAGAGAGAGAGAGAGAGAGAGAGAGAGAGAGAGAGTTCTGGCAAGTGTCCACACGGCTGATATCCCTGATATTTCTTGAAATTTTGATATCTTGGAAGTGCATGTAATAAAATTAAACTTGAATCATATATATATATATATATATATATATATGTATAATTTATATATATATATATATATATATATATATATATATATATGTATAATTTATATATATATATATATATATATATATATATATATATATATATATATATATATATGTATATATATGTACATATATATATATATATATATATATATATATATATATATATATATATATATATATATATATATATATATATAATAGTTATACACACCTTGTCCTCTAGAATAAATTGTCAATCGTACCAAATTCTTTATTCCATATTTTGCAATATATAGTTCAGCTTCCCTCCGTCTACCGCTCAAACCCAAATCACCTCTTCTTGTCTTACACAGGTGAAAAATATATGATCTTTCTACTAAACAATATGAATTATAAACGTTCGGAAGACATGCATTTCTTTTTATGAAATCTTATTTCCAGTAATACCTTGGTTGAAGTAGTCATGAATAGCCTAGAATACAGGAGGGAAAGTTAAGCGAGGGAGTAAAATCTTTGACCCGGAAATACCAAGATCTTCCAAAAACCACAAATCAAGATTCTTCCACTGCTCTTTGAATACTGGTGTTAACATTATATACCTCTACAAATGATGGTCGTCTGTCTATTTACACATGCTTTTATCAATAATTATACATTTATAGTGTATTTTTTCTAGGCTCTGAAGAATTTAATAAAACGAACCTTTAATAAAAAAAATTGCATTTTCCTCAATGCATTCTCCCTTAGTTCAGTCTCAGTTTGATTCTACTCGGCACCAACTACTTAAACAGTCTTTACTCTACCTCTAATTAGCATAAAGAGAACCTTGTGTATGATAGTCAAACATGAAACATCTTCCTTTTCCACTAAAAATAATTTATACGTTTATGTATATACAGTATATATATATGTATATATATATATATATATATATATATATATATATATATATATATATATATATATATATATATATACATATGCATATACATACATATATGCATACATACATATATATATATATATAAATATAATATATATTACATATATATATATATATATATATATAAATATAATATATATTACATATATATATATATATATATATATAGAGAGAGAGAGAGAGAGAGAGAGAGAGAGAGAGAGAGAGAGAGAGAGAGAGAGAGAGAGAGAGAGAGAGATTGAATTAGTTTTCAGGCATCCTGACATCTAAGGAGGTCATTGACGCCGGAGAGAGAGAGAGAGAGAGAGAGAGAGAGAGAGAGAGAGAGAGAGAGATACCAATTTTCATTCTACAGCATAAAAGTAAAATACATGAACTTCCAACGAAAATGGCAAGTAACTAAATAAAGGCGGGAAAAATCGAGGCATTTAAAACTTTTAGCTGCTAACTGCATCCCTCCCTCCCCTTGGACCCTCTCTCATCTCTCTGGCAACTCAACTCGACTAAACTCCCCTCAAAACTTTTTCAGATTTAATTAGATGAATTCAATAGTTAACGAAACTTTCAAGGCAAAAATAACACGGAAAATATATAAAAATTGTATGAAATATATTCAAAACTGAAGGCAATTCTTACTTTTTCTTGAAGTAATATATTATGGTACGGAATATATAAAGTATTTCCACTACTTTTACTGTTCATGTAAGGATTTTATCTAGCAAAGACTCAAATATAACTGAATAATGATCTAACAAGAATTCCTCGGTCGCAAATGTGTGCCTAAGTATATATCATTAACATCAGTGTCCCGAGGTAAGGTGATGTTATGTCAGCCAGACAACAAAACGCGAAAATCTTGTTTCTTTCAGAATTTACGACTCGCATACAATGACAACTTCAATAAAATAAGCTGTTACAAAAAAGAAAACTCAATTTTATATGCTTCATACAATGGAAAAATCCAACAATAAGAAATTATTTGAAGTTGCAAAAGTTTCCCAGCATCCACACTACCCGATTAGCAACTCCAGCTCACTCGTTTATTTGGGACTAAACAAAGGAACCAATGTAGAGAGAATCAGAATAAACCGATTTCAAAACAAGATTATTACAATTCTAATTCAGTCTGTTATTTTGCCTGATAGCATTCCTCTCGTGAATAGACCGACCAGCCTTCTCGAATCATCTCACTCGGGAAATCAGTGGTTACATCCATTCAAACACTAATTCGATGATTCTTCCTTCCATCAAATGAAAGAGCCAATGAAAGCTCACAAAATTCTATTTTCATTATATTCTACATCATGATAATAAAATTATGCGCGCTCTCACACATATACTCTCTCTCTCTCTCTCTCTCTCACACACAAACACTTTATATATATATATATATATATATATATATATATATATATATATATCCTTTCTAATTGGGGATACCTTAACGCGGTGGAAGGGGTTTATGTATCGCCATGATCAGGAGGGATATACTGGTTGGGGCCATCCGTACTAGGTTGGTTTGCTGTGAGCGATCAGACTGAAGTCTTATAGCATCACCAATCCACAGTGGCCAGCGTGGTGGTGATGAATGTGGCCAAAACCCAGTCATGAATAAGGAAATGTACTGGCCTTTGTCCTATAGTGGACTAGAAACGGCTGTATTTGTTATGTGTTTATGTGTGTGTATATATAATATACATACATATATATATATATATATATATATATATATATATATATATATATATATATATAATCATCATCATCTCCTCCTACACCTATTGACGCAAAGGGCCTCGGTTAGATTTCGCCAGTCGTCTCTATCTTAAAGAGTTTTTAATGCAATACTTCATTCATCATCTCCTATTTTGTGCTTCATAATCTTCAACCATGTAGGTCTGGGTCTTCCAACTCTTCTAGTGCCTTGTGGAGCCCAGCTGAACTTTTGGTGAGCTAATATCTCTTGGATAGTTCGAAGAGCTTGCCCAAACCATCTCCATCTACCCCTCATCATGATCTTATCCACACATGGCACTCAAGTAATCTCTCTTAGTTTCATTTCTAATCCTGCCATGCCATTATCCTTCCGAGGGTTTTGTTCTCTAATCTACTGAATTTATTGGAGATTGTTTCATTGTCATACCAGGACTCGTGTCCATAGAATAACTCCAATCTCACTAAACTGATATTTAGTCTGATTTTTATATGTAATTTCAGGCGATTTGATTTCCAAATTTTACTTAACATAGCCATTGTCTGATTTGCTTTATCCAGTCTTTCACTAAACTCTAATTCTAAAGACCCTGTTTTATAGATCTTAGTTCCTAAATACTTAAATGATTCTACCTCATTAATCCTTTTTCTTCTATTTATCTTCAGTCCAACCTCGTGTGATATTTCATGCCTTCTGGTAAGCAAGCATTGCAAATCCTTTGGTGTTCTGCTAACAAGGATAGCATCATCAGCATAATCTAGGTCTGCTAAATTCCTATCACCAATCGAGTACAATCCTTCTCCAGCATCTCCTACTGATCTACGCATTACAAAATCCATGAGGAGGATAGACAATACATTCCCTTGGAGTACTCCACTATCAACTGGAAATTTATTTGATAAGACTCCATTAATATTACCTTTGCACTTAGTATGCTCATGAACAGACTTGATCAAATTTACATAAGAGATATCCCATAACAAAGCAGGACTCTCCATAAAATTTGCCGGTGCACGCTATCAAAGGCTTTTTCATAGTCCACAAATACCATAAAAAGTGGATTTCTATATTCTACGCATTGCTGTACCACATGTCTTGAAATGAAAATTTGGTCAATACTTCTATCTTTTCTAAATACTGCTTGTTCATCTCAGCGTTTCATCAATCATTCTCGCTAGTCTCTTTAGAATAAGCATACAATATATTTTCATAACAACTGACGTAAGTGTTATGCCTTTGTAAATATTGCAATCAGTCGGGTCCCCCCTTTTTTTTGCAATTTTCACCGACACTCCTAACTCCCATTCATCAGATTTTGCCTCTTAATGCCCCATTCTACAAAATAATCTTGTAAGTACTATGGGAGTCGCTTCATTTTCGGCCAGTAACATCTAGGCTGTTCTTCCATCGTATCCAGGGGCTTTCATTACTTTCTCGAAAACTTTCAACAATCAATTTCTATTTTTGTCTCCTTTTTTATAGTATCCCAAGTATCATTTGATATTATTATTATTATTATTATTATTATTATTATTATTATTATTATTATTACTTGCGTAACAGCAACCCTAGCTGGAAAGGCAGAATGCTATAAGCCCGATGGCCCCAACAGGGAAAATAGCCCAGTGAGGAAAGCAAATAAGGAAACTACAAGAAAAGCAATTAACAATTAATATAGAATATTTTAAGAACAGTAACAACATTGAAATAAATATTTCATGGATAAACTATAAACCGTATAAAAAAAACATGAGTAAGGGAAATAAGATAGAATATGCCCGAGTGTACCCTCAAGTAAGAGAACTCTACCCCAAGACAGTGAAAGACCATGGTACAGAGGCTATGGCACAATCCAAACCAGAGAATAATGATTGGATTTTGGAGTGCCCTTCTCCTAGAAGAGCTGCTTACCATAGCTAAAAAGTCTCTTCTACCCTTTCCAAGAGGAAAGTAGCCACTGAACAATTATAGTGCAGTAGTTAGCACCCCCCCCCCCCCGGAGCGAAGAAGAATTGTTTGGTAATCTCAGTGTGGTCAGGGGTATGAGGACAGAGAAGAGTATGTAAAGAATAGGCCAGACTATTCGGTGTATGTGTAGGTAAAGGGAGAGTGATCCGTAACCAAAGAGAAGGATCCAATGTAGTACTGTCTGGCCAGTCAAAGGACCCAATAACTCTCTAGTGGTAGTACCTCAACGGGTAGCTGGTGCCCTAGCCAACCTACTACTTTCTCCTTGTAACTGCGTGTCCCAAGATTTCACTACCATGTTCTTAATATCACACCATTCTTCATTAATTGTCTGCTCTTCGTCTCTTAAAGTCTCTAAGACTTCAAATCGAGTCCTACATTCAAGTGAATTGCAAAGGTTTATCTGTGCTCATTTTCTAAAAGTTTGGTTGTATCAAACCTATATATTGTATTTACCTTTCTGTTGGGCGTTTTCACGTTTAATTTCTGTATATGTATATGTATAATATATATATATATATATATATATATATATTATAGTCGTGGGGTCTATGTATTATGACAGGATACGATGATGACGAGTATCTTGAAATCACAATCCGATCAAAGAAATAATTGGATATCGGGATTCGCATAACGATACACACTGGGACAAAATGACTGTAATATTCCCAAACCTTCAAGTACTAGGAATAGTGGGATGGAGGATGAGGGAAGGACGCTTCTTAGGTCAGATTCGCTATGCACAAAAGAAGTCGGAAAACGGAAAAAGACCCAAGAAGTGGAGGTAAAGGAAAATACATGTCTTATTCAAAAGAGAGAGAGAGAGAGAGAGAGAGAGAGAGAGAGAGAGAGAGAGAGCACTAAGATTCTAACGATACATACCTGTAAATAAACATGAAAATTATTACACATGATCTATGGTTTTATGTAGAGAGGAAGACTATAGCATATTCAGGTGCTGCAACGTTTATATATGCTTTCAAATTTATGCTCAGATACACACAAAGCTCAAAATAATAGATCACCTTCAACAAAATTGGCTCCGTTCAATGATGGGGTTATTGGCGTTCAGAAAAAGATAACCAACGATTATCACCATGAGAAATGTAGACCTTGTGTGTTCACTGTTCAAGAAAAGCTACAATCGAACACCGTTGATCAACAATGGTCCCGCGTCCAGGAAAAAACATTCAGTTGGCTAATTCGTGTTACTTTCTACTGATGTCCAAAATGAGTGTATCAATACGGAGGCATCTACACTGACATTCAGCAATGAGAGAGAGAGAGAGAGAGAGAGAGAGAGAGAGACTTTAATCTTCAAACTTCATTTGACATTTTTATTGTCTACCAACGGATATAAATTATAATTTAGGGATTTTCAAATGACTTGGCACCTTCAAAGGGCTCACCTCAGCATATCAAGATCTCCGTGACACTCGGAGTATTCATTATTCAACTTCCCAAACCCGGTACCGAATATTAGAGCCCAAATGGAAACACCAACATCCCCCCCCCCCTCCCTCATACTGTCACACACACATACATACACACGCGGCATAGTTACTCGCCGTCGTCACTGTAATAATTCACCTGGCACCAGCCTCAACCTAGCAACATTCATGCAACAAAGGACGTACAGCACCTGTTGCAGATATGTAAAACAGAGGTTATCGAGTGGAAGTGTTAAATAAAGACACGTGCAAACACTGGACAAAAGTAGGACCAAAGTGCCAACTTTAATCACAAATGAACGGAAAGGGCGGGGCCTGGCACAAGGACCCCACCCAGCCATTATAATTGACAACGCCCTTACACTGTAGACTCTTCTTTGGTGACATACCGTAACATTGTTGCATTTCCATGAAACCAACATTGGACTACCAGAGGTGTGTGTATATATATATATATATATATATATATATATATATATATATATATATATATATATATATATATATATATATATTTATATATATTTATATATATATATATATATATATATGCGTGTGTGTGTGCGTGGTTAGTTAGTTGATGGTTTATTATATGTATTGAAATATTAAACACTTCAGTTAAAATGAATTTGTAACGACAAATATACTCCTGAAACATTCAAGATGAAAAATAAAAGCGACTGGTTATACATCGAATACCCTCTTCTTAAGTTACTCAAATGATGCCTTAGAATAGATATCAATATACTGCACTTTATCAAGATAATTCTCTATAAAATAATCAGATTGAGTACGAAACAAGGTTTAATTGACGTTACTGTAATTGATCGTAATCCTAACTATTTTTATAATCATATGGAGCACCGTCCTTTGCGTGTGACCTGAAAGGTTTTTATGCTTATTGTGTACAGTGGAGTGGGGCTTCACATCTAATCTGTTTGTTGCCGCAAACCACCAGTTGCGTTGCATTTTCCACCTGTTGTAAGTCAGGAGACCTTCCGTCTTCCCATGAAATCCACGTGTTTTTGGCACACTCATTTGCAAGATGACAGCCCTGTTGACATCTGTCAGATCTGTAGTGGCTATTACAGGCATTCTCTTGAGGAAACCGATTCATTCTGACTCATTGGACTTCTGAGTTTAGAAGAGTGAAAAGCCTTCGCTCAGAGAGACCGTTGCAGATCAACCCCACCCCACCTGCCTAGGAGAATGGGGTGTGGTATTTCAGCAAAGTTGAGTCAGACGGCGGTCTTCCCCAGGGAAAATCGTCTCTGTGTCTGGCGCCACTAGCCGATAAAATGTTAGGTTTTTAGCAAATCAATAAGTTGTCTTTTTTTTTTTGTGTTAATGTATTATTCAACGTAAGATGTCTCTATAATCATTATACAACAGTTTGTTCCAATTTTTCTTTTTCCTATTTTTAACATAAGGCGGTCTCGAACTAATCAAAGATCAAAGATTTTATTACTTTTCTCGCAAGGACCACACCTTCACAACAAAGGAATACATGGCGTCAGCAAATATGTCGATCGTGAAAGAAAAAAAGTGTGGCAGACAAATATTTTCTCATTACTTACAAAGGTCATGATAGATACAACCTAGAATTTTCCCTTATTCTATCTCATTTTCTACTATTATTTATCTTTCCATATTAGTAATCGACTCAAATAATAATAAAAAAAAATGAAATTGAATTATATCACATTAAAAAGATTATAAGTTTTTTTTTAAGAATAAGTAGGTGTATCATCAGATTATTATCCCTCAAACTTTGGGCCCCACCCAAATGTATTCCAGGCACTCTCAATGTAATAATGAAAAGTGTGTACTTTTCTCAGCGGGAGGCCAGGGGCACTGAAGAGGTTATTGATCCTTCCTATAAATCAGATAAAATAGTTTAAATCCAAAAACTTTCATTTTCTAAAATTGTAAAGACTAAGTCTTAATCTCCAAGAAGACCGAACGATAGAAAATCCGAAACTTTCAGGAAAAAAAAAATCGAGCGACTAAAGCCGAGAGGGGACAAAAGAGGATACAATGGGGGGGGGGGGGGCAGGAGGAAGCAACGGAAACCTGAGAACGGGTGGAGACAGGAAGGAAGATGAGAGATGGAAGGAGGAATAAAGGAGAGCCGTTACAGAAACACACCCATTCACGTCGGAAGTTCCCATTGCTATTACGAATGGTCTTGTTTTTATTACTACCTGTATTTCACAACAGCCCCCCTCCCATCTTAGTGCCATACCTTCCAACGCCCATCCACGTCTACAAAGCCAAAATCTTGATACACCTCTCGGTTGTAAAGCTAATGCATATACTGGCAAATTCTTTCTCTCATTTAAATAATACTAAAAAACTAATTCTTCACCACAGACTATATGTTAGTAAAGTCATATTGTACCTAGATATCATGAAAACTTTACAAATGACTGTATATCAAGTACCCTTAAATAGTAACAACAGCCAGATCATCACTATTTCAAATTTAAGTAAGCTTCTACTCATTAACCAAATGGCAATTTCTTTGTACTGTTTGATTTGACAATTATGTTCCTTTAGAGACTGGCTTCAGTAGTCTCTACCTTCTGTGTTTTTCTCCTCATTTCGTTTAAATGTGCTAGACAAGGATGTTGTAAATACATATCCAAAGAGACCATTTCCTAACAGTGGACGCAGAACACCGTCTGTAATCTATCTAAATCTTAGAATGAAATAATGTATATCACAGAACTCATTTAGATCAGTGTGGTAGAGCCTATCATAAGTTTTCTCAAGGAAAGGATTCTATCTTTGGGACATATCAACCTCATTACTGTATCAGTTACTTTCATCCTTTAGCTCCCAGACTACCTGATCCTTGCTTTTTAGCCGCCTAACTTTGTTTTAATTTCCTGCTGCTCGCTTTCTGCAAATGAGACAGTGACACATTTCTTCTATTGAAGGAAAGGTTCTTCAGTGACATAGGGGGCCTATTAAGATCTCCTTCGTTCATCATATCTGTAACTTTAGATGTTTTCAAAATTCATTTGAAAAATAAAAGTTATTCAAGGCTAAATTCAAGAAAATTGTAACATAACTTCACAAAGCTTATGAAATAATAACCATCACATGTTTCTGTAAAGTTTGATTTTCACGAGAAACAAAAACCAATTCTTATCAACAGACTGGTTTTGGTTGAGCAAACCAAGGACGAAATTGAAGTGTGCGGACTGACTGTAAGTCAAATGGAGGGGCGAAGAGAGGAAGAGGTTGTCCAGATAAAAGGGGGAGGCAGGCAGAGGGGATGGGGAGCCGATAAGGGGAATGGGCCTTGGGACTAGGGGGTTGAGAACACCCATTTAACTTCGTTGACTCTAGTCGGGAATTTTTCTGTAAATTGATAAAAGTTCACTGGGGAGTTCCAAATCCCTTTGGGAAAGGACAAAACCATGTGTGACAGGAGTCGGGGGGAGGGGGAAAAGTGGAGAGGAATGATAACAGCCAAGGATACAAAGCCTAAAGAAAAAAAAAAAATAAAGGGACTGATTTGGGGGGGACCCAAAATTCTTCTTTTCAACTCGCGTAATATTTGAAACCTCAATTCTGGCTGGGAAACATAATCTTGCATTGCTTAAAACATAATACTCTTGGAGCAGTAACAAACATTTCATTGAAACAGAAAAAGACTGGATTGTTAGTAAGAATAGCGCCAAGTTTCCGACAAGAGCAACTAGAAGCTGAATAAGCTATCATAAGAGAAAAATGTACATATGAAAAAAAACATTTCTGGATTTTAGCACTATGTAATACCCTTGTAGAGAAGGGTTGGCTGTCATTTGAGACGAGTAGCGTTCATTATGCTATGGTACTTGAAATTATGGCGAAATCTGCATTCTAATGGTGGTTGGGTCCTGGAGAGATGAAAAAAAAGCTTCAAAACCTGTTCACTATATATGATAATAACATTTTATTCCGGATAAATAACTTCGTATATTGATATTGCTACAGTGGATTTGCGAGGGAATTGAAAAGTATAATGAGTGAGTCTACGTTTTACTGAATAGTTTTTTGTAAAGTTGGTAAGCGAACAACTATCATAGGATGATGAGCTTCGGACCTACATCCCTATGCAGTAGCTGAATATGAATGTGGTACTGACACTGATAGTGAAAAGAAACCAACGAGCATCTGTTATATGGTAGTAAATAAATATCTTACTTTAGATATTAAATAAATTTACTGAAATGAAAGTTTATATGACCATTTTCCCGAAATTACGTTTCCGAGAACAAATAGTCATTCATCTTATTCCCGAGGCTGTATGAGTCAATTAACTCGACTTCCATACTTTCAGTCTGTAGGTTATTAATCCTATACGTACCTTAGTCAAGCTACTAGAATTCAACGTCCTTTTACAAGATTGACATCAACACACATGTTTCATGCACAAACATAAATTCATCCTTATTTTGAAGTCATACAAATTCCTTACAACTTACAACCCCAATTCCTTGCTGAAGTGAGGAAAGACACTGTAAATTTCAGAAATAAGAAAGACTATTTTTCATGAAGGGAGATTATGGTCATCACTCAAGGAAAATTCAACAATGTTCAGCCAAATCAATGAACATCTAGACAAGCCGGACATGACTCATCAACGCCACCGTTTCAGAATGATAATAGTTACGTCTCCCTTATCATGACACGATCGCGGCTCGGTCAGAATGCACTTGCACAAATTGACGGGCAGGGTCCATAATGCCATAACCATTTGCATGAAAGAGTATAGGCCTATTTGCAACTTTTACAGAGAGTAGTCAAAGGCATGCAGTGATCATCGGCCACAGCTGTACTTTTCCTATTCTTCAAAGGGACAGTGATGGCAAAGCCTAAAAGGTGTCTTTCCATTCCTTTCGAGAAAGCTTTCAGGCGGACATCACTTGATAAGAGAAGAAAGTGGTACAGCGCCGACAGAGAAATAGCGTGAAGTCCCCCCCCCCCCCCCCGGACACACGCCTCCACCACACAACCCGCCTCGTCTGAAAGCTTGCGGCGTTAAAGGTGAACACTCGCCTCACAGTTTGGGGGAGGAAGCTAAAAAATGCAAAATTCTCACATACATACACACTCACATATCCCAAATCCTCGTTATTCAGTCGATATTCTCTCTCTCTCTCTCTCTCTCTCTCTCTCTCTAGAACCAAGCTTTCCCATGGACTGATCTAATATACGCTTTCTTTCCAGAAACGTCTACTTCCAGCGTATATTCACCTAAGAATTTATAAACATCATTAATTCTAGTAATGTTTTTCTTTTCTTTTTCAAACTGTCCTATTTGGTACACAACAGAATATTTATTTTCCTTTTAGAAAACACATTAAGAACGCAGTGCAAAACAGCTAGTGATATATATATATATATATATATATATATATATATATGTGTGTGTGTGTGTGTGTGTGTAAAAGCCATATATTATATACCGCCTAATATCTGGATATCTTCTGGTCAACCAAGGAATCGAACCCGGGCCAAAGAAACAGGTTCCATTGACGTAACAACTCAGTTAAGCCAGTGGAACCTCAGTTTCTTGTGCCCAGGTTCGATTCCCTGGCCGACTAGAAGCTGTTATCCTCGAGTTGATTCCCCCTGGGTCTCTAATCCCGAGGTAGAGAGACTCAAGATATTAGGATATATAGCTTATTTGAATATATAAGAAAAACACGTATAAATTTGCAAAATTATCGATATATATATATAGAGAGAGAGAGAGAGAGAGAGAGAGAGAGAGAGAGAGAGAGAGAGAGAGAGAGATTGTCAAAAGTATTTCTTTCTTATAATAAAACGTAATTATCGTAACACAGAAAACAACTAATGATAGTTTAAAATATGAAACTAAATTCATCGCTACTCCAACGTTTCTATTTTTACTTTTTTCTCGATGACTGATAAGTTAGGTGACAATTTATTCTCATTAGTCTTGGTGTAAATTAACGCTTATTTAAGACAAATAAAATAAATACCAGAGTCGCTAAGCTTTTGAGATCCATCTGTGACCTTTCGCCACTAAAATATAAAAAGGACTGACTGTTTGTTTATGCAACCTTGAAATTCTTTTCCAAAGAGGCCATGCCACTTCAAAACACAGACGCGACAACATTTTGATGTGAGATGTGTCTCCCCCTTGAGCCATAAATACCAGAGTTAAATTATCAAATAGAGGTCACCGCGGGTGGGATGACTTTTCATGAAACAAAGACCACCATTATTCAGTGCCTTTAGCTACAGAGCAGAGATTGGAACCAAACAACCAGGAAAAGGGACGGCAAGAACAACATCAACAGCCATAACAGGAGGGCAGCTCACTGCCAAGCTAGTCTTGACCTTTTAAAAATGAGATGAAGGCATGCTGGACCGCCTGGCCTTATAATACAGTAATTGCAGCCAATCTTACACAATTACTGTCTGTGCAAGCCTGTGATGCATGCACCCAGTGCTTTGCTTGCATCCAAAGTACATGCATGTATGTTCATTTCTGAGATTACATATACTGTTTACGTTCATGATGCACATAAAGAAAAATATGGCAAATGAGACTCGGAAAACTAACTTTACATGGGTAGGTTTCCTCTCTTAGTGAGAACAAAGAAAAGAGAAGCGGGGGGGGGGGGGAGGCACCACGGAGGAGAGAGGGCCAAGTGGCAATCACCATCTCGGGCTCTGGATTTCCTATAATCCACGTGGTCTTCTTACCAACTACCTAACCCCTGAGAGAGAGAGAGAGAGAGAGAGAGAGAGAGAGAGAGAGAGAGAGAGATTGCCAAAACTCGCCAAAAGCCATTTCCGTAACCAAATTTACGCAAATGTGGGATTACATTAACGATCCAAATGCTGATCTGGGTGAGGTATGGCACATTCGTTAGCAAGGGAAATAAAACTTTGCGTACCGCTGGTCTTTCGATCAACGAACGTCGGGTCTGGTCAGTGATTAGATGGATGACCATCCTGAAAAGGTAGACTGTTAATACACAGCTCCCTCGGACAACCACGTGGGTGTGCAGTGCTATAAATTTCGCTAGATCAACTTGCGTGTCTTTAAATACAACTAACATAGTGTTTAGAAAATGTTAAGGGAGTGGGCGCAAGTGGCAAGGCACCCTTGGGTAGGTTAAGTTGAATTATGGGAAGTTAGATTGAACATCATCTAATTACCTCAACTCCATTTCCCAACTTTAGATATTATTTATTCCTCAGATTTTAGCGATTGAACTATTTGTACAAATGAACCATATGATATATTTTTAAGTGTATCTCCTTTGTAAATTCTATAGTAATATATTCAACATGTAGAAACAAATCATGATTACTGTTCAATCGAACTATGATTTGCCTTAAAGGGATATGCTCTACTGATGTCTTATTCACGCTGTATTTACATGACTATAATCAAAATACAAGACGACCACTATTGAATCATGACTGGATGTTATCACGTACCAATTGTACTGTGTTATCAGGAAACGTGACGATGGCTCTGTGATATCTCTCAAGATAACGAAACAAGTTAGTGGCAATAATGAAAATATTTATTTTTGAGAGAGAGAGAGTGAGAGAGAGAGAGAGAGAGAGAGGAGAGAGAGAGAGAGAGAGAGAGTGAGTTCTTGCATATACAAATTGTGGCATTAATATTAAGGAAATGTAACTACCTTGGCGAAGGTAAAGTAATCAAGAAATGTGCTCCATTGACTAGGATTTAAGATTTGAAATACAGTACATAAAGGTGCAAATGACAATTCGGTGCTCAATAAAGTCAATAACCTTATTCGTCCACTTAATTCCCAGGATAAATATGGCTAAATGGCTACAAAACCTGTTATTTTTGTAAAGGAATGGTCTGCATATAGCTTAGTAATGAGGATGGGTGAATATCGTTCCAGAGAGACATTAAGCAACCGTTAACTATTAAGATATGAAAGAAAGATTAGGAATAAAGCGAATTATAAGAAAATATATGTTTAGACCTTGGTGAATAAGCAGCAAGCATCAGTGGAGACGACGGAACATCAGATCAGAAGTAAAAATATGGCTACACGGTCGAGGATGAAGAACTGTGAGGGAGAGAACAGTTTGAGTCAGAGGCGGCAAACGCAAACGCCAGAGGAGAGGGGGGGGGTATAGAAGAAGAAGAAGAAGAAGAGAGAGAGAGAGAGAGAGAGAGAGAGAGAGAGAGAGAGAGAGAGAGAGATTACAGTATAGTGAAGTAGAAGATACCATGAGAACGAAACATGTACGGATGCGATAAATGGAAGCATGAAATTTTCTACATGAACACCAGTAAGAGGAGAGGATGTGGACATCCGAGAAGTCACTACTGTACACTACATCATCAACATACTGTGTCTTTTGATGCTAAACATTCGATTAAGTCACGTTATGAACGGAGTCAGAATAACTGGCGTTAAATACTATATGCACATCAGACTAATGCACAAGATACAGGCTTCTTATAATAGTATTTATGCATCTCCTTAACCTAAGGATTTTGTCCAAGTGGATCCTTTGGAAGGAGCAAATACCAAAAATGGAAATCGCATTAAGGAGACTGATTCTTAGAAGAATAATGGACTGACTCCGAGATAACTCTAGAACATTAGGTAAAGGACAGAAACCAACTGTAAGAGTAAATAAAGAGAAAAATCTACCCCAATGATCTCTCTCTCTCTCTCTCTCTCTCTTCAGGGAGACGCAGGCGTTGCTTTGACTGCCGAGATGTTGGAAGGATGGGGATAGGTGGGAGGAAGGCAAGCCGACAAGATTAACTGCCAGTCGAAATGATATTGATGTTTTAACAGGTGTCGAACGCATGTTCCAGGGGGATGAGGCAGTGTGGCGCATATTCACCCGAAACTGATAAGAGGGTTCTTTCGCCAAATGCAGGGACCGTACACACTAATGTAGGAAAAATGTATTAGTCAGCAAATCACTTGTGTAGGGGGACTGAACAACCACTCGAGCAGTACGTTTTATAATTCATGATATATATTAATGTTGAGAGAGAGAGAGAGAGAGAGAGAGAGAGAGAGAGAGAGAGAGAGAGAGGTTCCCATCATCCTTAATTGGCTAGTCAATCGGGATGTGGTCTGCTTTGTCTGGAGACATAATGCACAAGGGAAAAATTATTGAAGTTCAAAAAAACTCTTGCTTTGTTATCATAATCAAACGAGAGCACACTACGTGTGCAATAGATAAAAAAAATAGTGCATCATTTTAACAGGCTAAAGGCACTGCGAGAGAGAGAGAGAGAGAGAGAGAGAGAGAGAGAGAGAGAGAAGAGAGAGAGAGAGGAGAGAGAGAGAGAGAGAGAGGAAATGGCTTGGTGCACAACATGGCTGGTATTTCCTGTAACTGAGAACGCTATGACTAACATAAGGATCGATTGAGAAGTGGATAAATGGACATGCGGGCAATAGAATACTGCCAGTGGTTATGAAGAGCCGTTTAATTAATGCCATCTGCGCAAAGCCACATTTAACACAACATTCACAAGAGACTGATAACCAAATTACAGGCGTTGCTCCCTTGGAGTTTCATGAAAGAATATTAGAATTTTGCAGGCAAAAGTTTCATCAAATGACCTTTTGAAATTTTGCAGGCAAAAGTTTCATCAAATGACCTTTGGAAATTTTGCAGGCAAAAGTTTCATCAAATGACCTTTGGAAATTTTGCAGGCAAAAGTTTCATCAAATGACCTTTGGAAATTTTGCAGGCAAAAGTTTCATCAAATGACCTTTTGAAAGAGTATTGGAGATCATCATTGTAAACACTCCAAAGTTTTCTGTTATGTTACAGGGCATACCCTGCTAATCTTCCATCCACCTTACAACAGACTGCAACTAGCTGCATTCGACAGAGGTGTAATTGCATATCACGGGTAGATGCATTTTTATCACTGCGGCCAGTCGGAGGGTAATATACTATTCGCAATCTTATTTTAAAATAAAGAACTTCGCCGATAAAACGTGAATGCTTCCAAGTACAAAGTTCTGACCACGAAGCATGAAATCTCATTCCCATTTCTAACAAATAATAGGGCTGGTTGACTGACAAGTTTCAGCTTTTTGTGCATTCTAATGTCTCTTCCAGCAAGATACGCCTCCAGAAAGGGGCTGATCATATTTCCCCTTAGAAAGTAGTAGGGAAACTAACGTTGCAAATGAGTTTACACAACTTAAAACACAAGGTAATCCCAATTTATAAATTTCATAGAACTGTGTCATTTAGCAAAATGGAAAACTGGTCTCCCCTTCTCCAAGTTGAAATTTATAGAACCTTATGCATAAAACATTTACATAACAGTTGTTCTTAAAAAACGCGCTCTCATGGACTCGTATTCTCCCATCAAGACTTGGATAACATCACTATCATTTGAATAAGTTAGCTAAGCATTAATGAAATTATTAACCCACATCAAAAGCAACACTTGAAGCATTTTTTTTCTTTTAATGCTAGCCAAGGCGCCACAAATTGCCCATAATGTCGTATAACATTTCTCATAATCAACGACATTCAAAAGAACTACTGTATCTTCGTAACGCGTAGTTCCTCTAATTAACAGGGATCATTAGCCAAAAAAAAAGAAAAAATAATAATAGGGATATTGTTTCGGCGTGCCAAGTTTAATGTGCTTGAATTATAATAAGGTGTCCAATTTCGGTGACTCGGTTTCCGGCTCAATCTATCTCGCGTCTCTACTATCAAATGTAACACAACTAGAATAGGTATCTTGCCAAGGTTGCAAAACGTTAAAGAGCCTCAATTATTTAAGTGTTGAGTTTCCAGGAAGCTATTATCTGGGGAAAGGAATGCATCTGAAAAGGAGTTTTCGGTTTTGAAGTTCATTCTTATTTTTTAGAAAGATAAAGAAAATTAACTAGGAACTAAATATTTATTACGACGAAGAAAAGCACGCCACTAGCAGCTGGTGACAACAGCAACTGGACGGATGTGGCTTCTTTATAGGCACCAGGGGAAAAACGAGGCTTTAAAAAAGCCTGGATAACTGCAGCACAGTCGACATAAGGGCCGACTTCGTGGCTACGTAACCGTTATGAGATTCTACACCGCAGACGAAATCACGTATCCTGTGTGTCTTTCGGACACTCACCCCTGACTCATAGAAAGGGGAAAAACTTGCACCATTCAGTTTGTAGATCCACCCAAGGTCTATAGAATACATGTATTCTATAGACCTTGGATCCACCCCTTATTATAGGATACCATCTGGCCGTGAACATAGCCTACTACAGATCAACTTCCATAGTTAAAAACCGCTCTGCAGGGAAAACGATGTGCTGAGTGTCTCTGGGTGTATAAACTTTCAGATATTTCTAACAGCACATTGCATACCGGGAAGACACATTGAATCTTTTAAAAGACATCACGTGACGAATATTGAAAACAGTTGATTGAAATCTATTAACAAATCCAACTTCTGGTAGAAGAGTAAGATGTATTAGTTGAGCGTTGACATTATCAGCTTTGTATACTAAATTAGGTAATAATAGCGTCGTAAGTAATGTAGATTATGTTGCGTGAGAATTGACACCAAATAATTTTCAGAAGTTACATCGTTTAATGAAAAAACAGCCAAAAGGAACAATAATAAAATCACATTTACCTATCATTGGTATAATCATATTATGTGTGACTTTACGTCGGAAGCAATAAAGAATACAATATGAACCTTACAGAAGACCTAAAGAAATGTATCCTCAAAAGTAGAGATGGTCAATTAAGAGTAGCATGCATATATATATATATACACACACAATATGTATGGGACTAAAATGTAACAAATGCGTTGGGGGTAGACATTTGATTACACACCACCTACAGTAAATCATTCAATTAGTTGGAAAAAAAAAGTTATTCGTGAAAACTGCAAACTGTAATTTTCAAACTACGGTCATGCTGAAGTATTTCCAATATTACAAAATGTCAAGAAATTTCATTATAAATAAGACGGCGAAATAAAGTTTGTTACCACGTAATTAGTAATAGTATTCCCCCCCCCCCAAAAAAAAAAACATTGTCAGGAGGAACCCTCCCCTGAGGTACGCCCTGCTGGTCTTGGGTGATGTTTTTGAAAGTCAACGGAAACATATTTTGAGGTGCTTAAAAATATCAAAGGGTCTCACAACCGTCGTCAGATTTGAATCACTCAGAGATGGCCAATATTCAGATACAAGGCTTATGCATAAAATGTCGATACCAAATGTTGCAGGAGTAAAGGGAAGCTTTCGCATAATAGTAACACATGCCGGCAATATGAAGTTCGTGCAAGCTGCAAGACAAATCTATCAAATGCAGCCTACCTGTTAGGCTACAGGTGCTACAAGAGACCGAGCTTTAGATTTACGAAGCCACAGGTGACAAAGAAAATTCTTTTACAGTAAATTTGAAATACAGCAACTTTAAAATCAAGCAATACTGGTATCGGCAGTCAAGTTAATATGGAACACTAGTTTTCTGGTTAGTTTATATTAATCTTTCAATCCTAGACTTTGACAAAAGAAAAAAAAAACGCATTCGTGTCAAAATATTTTTTTTACTAGTAGTTTTAAAATATTACCTTACACAACTTAAAGTTAAGAGACTAACAAGTTAATCCCAGTCACTAACTGGCATTAGCTATATTTTTAACTAAAAAGCGTAAGCTGGGCTTTGAGAATCATGGTGCTTGCAACGATATTTCTATATTTCGTTACTTGGCATACAGATCCAGAGGTTATAAGACTTTCATGCATACAGTGAGATATTCAGAAAACGATTACAGCTTTTTTTATCATCAAGAATTTTCAGTTGCAAACACCAAGTCAAAACGGAAAACAGGGAAAGATGCCGGTAGCCATGTACAGTATATCCCAGGGAATTTGACACATCATATACGTGTAAAATTGATGGCAATAAAATCGCTTTACGCTATCACTTCCATTCTGCCTTCAGCTTTAATTAGTTAACAAAATCAATAATGAAATTAAGTGAATTTACCTTGTTTAGAAGAGCGTTAGGAGGAAACACAGGGTCGTTTTTTCCACGAGTATAACACTACGACTGATGCCGCTTTAAGTTGAAGTTGCCGCCTGCACCTCGGTCACCGACATTAGCGCCGCCCACTCGGTCATGGTTAAAGCCCCGCCCATATTCTTGAGATGCCAGTTTCTAAAATGAAATATATCAATTTAAATGATTTCTAGAACAAATCTCATCACTGCTGACTTACCAAACTATGAGCCTATTGTCTGTGCAACTCATGGTAATAATGATATGGTAACTCAAGCCACAGGAAGTGTTGAGTTGTTCCTTCAACTGGCTGCATAAAGTAAGTTTTCATTGACGCTGCGAGACAAATACTGTACCTTTTTGGTAATGATTCCGGACAAGAATTTTTTGTTTGTTTCATCTGGCGGCTAACTCCTGTACTCTTAAATTTCAGCGAAGTCTACCTTTCATTATAGTGCAAATCAATAAAAGATGAGAACGTTTACACAATCATTTCACGGATTTATGGGGGGGGGGGTTGTTTGGGGGGGTTCTGATGACAGTTAAAAAGTGGGCTATGCACTTTCCCGCCCTGAGGCTGAAAGAGTGCTCATTCAGTCGACAGACGCCGGTATTGGAGAAAAGAAAATTATATTAATATCTTAATCATGGAAGCTAATTTGACATGCCATAGACGGATGACTTTACAAATAGTTTACATTGTCGAAAAAAGTTCAACTACAATATTTTCCTCTCGTCTTCTTCAAAATTATTACAGCGTAGGAAAGAGTGTGCATTGGTCCGGCAAATTCCACACCAAACCTTCCTCAAAATTTGCTCATCAATCGATAGGCAGTTTGAAAAAGAATATGCGATCTCTGAAAGGATTAGAGACGTCGTATTATTCGTATTTTGGCTTAAGGAAGATAACGACAACAAGGAGAAAATCAATTGCTTCTCCATATTGCCATGAATCATCAGATTTTTATATTACTTTTATTGTATTTAAATTGAAAGCAAATTATTGTGCGCCTGGCAGTAACGTCAAAGGTAAGTAGAGCCACGCCCACAAAACATGAGTCAATCAATTTGAGTGCATGTTCAACGGGAAGGTAAAGGAAACAGGAAACTGCATGAGAGAGAGAGAGAGAGAGAGAGAGAGAGAGAGAGAGAGAGAGAGAGAACTAACTGGTCATCTTTAACAGCAACAAGCTCTCGCTGAAATGAGACTCTTTGAACAGACATAGGGCTTACATCCATGCGTATTTTTCTATATAATTCATGAACTTGCATATTCTTATACGTGTGTAAAATAGGGCAGACAAACATACATCAGACACATATATATATATATATATATATATATATATATATATATATATATATATATATATATACATATATATATATATATATATATATATATATATATATATATACATATATATATATATATATATATATATATATATATATATATATATATATTCTTATATAAACTGTCACTGTCCACTCGATACTTCAATTTCACTTTACACCTTGAAGAGGGCCAATGTGTATTGGTCGAAATATAAGGCTTTATTCATATTTCCTGTTTCTTTAATGAGCCTTTTTGAAGAAACGTGTTAAACTGTTCGATTACAGTAAGACACACACACACACACGCATATATATATATATATATATATATATATATATATATATATATATATATATATATATATATATATACAGTAAATATAAAATCTTATCATGAAGCATTTTCCACTCTCAAGGGTGTGTCTAGTGAAAACAACAATTCAGAAGCTGACTCATGGATAAGTCCCCTTTGCAGTTAAAGTTCCACATCATCGGTCGTTTCCGACAGCTACGAAGATGGAAGGGTTATCAGCAGTACATCAAACCCCCTACAAACACTACGTCATTCACACACTCATATTTCCTTTACAGTAAATCAAAACTATCCCCAAAATTTCTCCCAACATACCAGTTATCAACATTAGTAAATTGTCGGCCTGCTATCCAAAAGAAATTCAAGCCACTCACCAGTAGTTGCAACTTCATAAATTCAGGAACATCGAAAACTGCCGAAAAAATAATTGTAGATTATTTCCCCAATTGATGAAAGATCCCGAATAGCCAAATTCAAGTTAAGTCTTACGACGCTCTTCAATTCAGAAACTAATATTCAAGCGACACAGAAATAGTTTGGCGTTCGAGAGAAAGTCTACGGAGAATAAATGTCTTTTTTTAATCAATCAACCATGACAAACTATTTTTTTAAATTTCGAAGCCTTTGCTGCAGATTTATTTTTTTTATTTTTAAAGATAGAATATTACATTTGATGTTGTACTGTAATACGGTTAGCGGATACAGCTGTATTAGTGGTGAAAATAAAATGCCACGATGACAGAGGAAGGAATTCAAGACGTGTGAAAGGGGAGCTAGCATAAACGAATAAAATTTCGTAAATGTTTTACAATATTCTTACAAAATACGACTAAAGGAATCAAATTCTCAGAGCTGCAGGAGAAATATCCTCCAAATCTTTAACATGAGAGTCGTTTTTATTATATATTTGTGAAATATATTATGGTTCCCATGATGAGAATAATGGTCACCATAAAATGTATGTATACAAATATTTCAGGAGTGTATCTCAGGAAGCCAATAGTAAGATAGAAATATTAAAGTTGCCCATTATATATATATATATATATATATATATATATATATATATTCATATATATTTATATATGTATATTTACATATATACACACACACATATATATATATATATATATATATATATATATATATATATACATATATATATATATGTATATATATATATATATATATATATATATATATATATATATGTATGTGTACATATATATATATATATTTACATTTATAGATATACATATATATATATATATATATTATATATATATATATATATATATATATAAATGTATGTATGTATGTGTATATATATATATATAGATTTAATATTTGTATAAGTATAAATTCAAATGCACACACACACACACACACATATATATATATATATATATATATATATATATATATATATATATATATATATTTGTGTGTGTATTCAAATTTATACATATACGAATATTAAATCTATATATATATATATATATATATATATATATATATATATATATATATATATATAAACCGATCGTGGTTTAGTGTGGGTTTAGTGTTAACGGATTTCCCTTTGTTAGAGAGACGGGGACGCTGTGGCACTATGAAAATGACGGTTATTGGCTTGGCGTCACCTAAACCTCTTCCGATTGGTTGTTATGAGACTTTCGGGTCAAAACAACCAATCATTGATCAGGCATAGTGAGGCCATGTATGGGCGCTTGGGTAAAAACCCCATAGGACAGTCAGTCTGGTTTGGAGGTTGATAGAGAGTGTCAGGTGCCAAGATGTGTGTGCCGAACCGAGTACCATTTTTCTGAGGGCTTTTTCTTAGTAACGTAACGTAATCATAATTAAGGGCGCCCTTGTAAACTTAAGAGAATACAGCATGTATAAAACGATCAACTCGGCTATTATTTGTGCATGACCTCCCCCTCTAATTGTGTTAACAAGAAATGGATTTTCTCTATCTTTGTTTCCCCTAAGATGTGAAGTGTGAATCCCCCCCCCTTAGTACGACCCAGATTGGGTCATATTAAATGGTGTCAGGTGTGTGGGGGTATTAACAGGTTAACGTCTGTGCTAAGTGATTTTAGCCGACGTGAGATTTTTGAAAAAAGTGGAAACAAAAGATAATAGTGACAATGGTTAACACGAGAAGTTCGACGTCGAGTGGAGGTGACGGAGAGAGAGAGGGGTGAAATGAAGTGTAGCTTGTGTATGCCCGGTACTCGGTGAACGGTTTCTCAACGCACATGATAGCAGATACACAACCATCGAGGCAGCCCGGCACCCAACCGGCATCGACAACCTACCAAGGATGGGGAGTTTTTAGAAGAGAACCTCGAAGAGGCAGAGGTCAGAGAGGTAGGATGTGGCTACTGGCGGTTGTTGGAACTGTGGGGTTGTACTAACAGATGGCCACCTACGGCCTTTATGGCCCTACGACGACCAGCGGTAGTGATATGGATGTCAGGCCACAAACCACCATGTGAAAGCTTTTTAAAAAGAAAACGGCGTCGGCAGAAGAAATCCTGTTTCCCCTGTACCAACGAGAGGGAGGGGAAGACGACGCAGGAAGGGGAAGACAACGCGGGAAGGGGACCAACGGTCCCTCGGGCCGTCCGTCAGACCGCAAGGACTGGGGACGGGAGTGCCAAGGAGTCAGCCAGCCATCTTTGCCCCAGAGTGTGGGGGAGGGGAGCCAGACGCTCCCCCACTGAGCAGTAGGGGATGCCCACCGGCCAGCGAGTGGTAGTGCGTCTTCCCAGGGAGTGCATAAAGAGATAGGAGGGGTGGAGCAGCAACCCCTCACCACCGCTCCCGATCATGGAAGTCGGAGTGTGTGTAACGAGTTTGAAGAACCGCTCGTTACGGATGCCAGCAAAACATAGGAGTGTATGGTGCGGAACACGGCCAGAGCCCACACACGGGCTCAGTGACCCTACGACGAAGAACAGATGTAATAACTCAACGTGAAGCAGAAGGAACAAGAACGAAAGAAGTAGGCTCAAGTAGATCTGTGGATGGAGCGCATAGAATACGGAAGATCTGGACGACTCCGGAGAGAGAGAGAGGGAGCGAGAATCACAGTGAGTGCTAGTAATGGGTTTTCCATGGGGGAGCCCAGCGTACATGCCCCGTGAATGAGTGTGTGGCTGAGGAGGAGTAACAAGTTCCCGGATTTCTTGCGTGTGCGAAGGGATGTGTTCTTCATTGAAGACGAAATCCGATCTAGCGTTGTTCTTCCTTCCCCTTTGGTAGAGAAAGTCATCTGTGTAATTGATGTAAGACCTTATGCGTGGCATGTAGGTATAGAAAGTTCCCTAAGGATGGCAAGAGTGTCAGTATCTTTTAAGAATTAGTTTATCAATAAGTGCCATGTGTGTAACTCATTGAGTAACCACATTCATGTGATACCAAGGGCCAGAACATGGTCGGTAACACCTTTTAAGTTTAATGAAGGGCGTATTGACGTCCTAGGTCTACTCCCCCCAAGTAGCAAGTAGTTAAGTGAGTAGGTACCCCCTTACCGCGGGCTACCTGCGGGAGGAAAGTGAGGAGGAGGCCCGAGCATGTGTCCGTGCCGTCCTTCGGGCACGAGAGAGTGCGAGAGGACATGGGCCTTGAGATAATGTCTACCACGAGGTGATTGAGGTCATAAAAATCAGGTTTCTTTTACGTATGTTCATTCCGAGTGTTTTGTGAAAAGATGGATTAAATTTTGTTTCGTTTTTTGGGGGGGTTTTGTTCTAAGCATATCACGAGTATGTCATTCATCATACTGAGAAATTTCTGTTGCATATATGTGTATGTTGGAATTAATTCAAATTTCGTTACCCTATGTTGATACTTATTTTGCTATTACCAATGCTTTTATGTATGTTTTTCCATTTTGTTGTACTGTATTTGAAAAATTTTCATTTGTCTGTGGAGGTTTTCGGTGCTGTTACAGGTAATTGCTAATCATGGGTTGAAAATTGAACATCATTACTTATGTTTTTGTTTTTCAGGAGAAATAATATTGCTCGGTTATTGATAAGTATTTATTTTTTTTATTATTATTCACTGTTTGAATTTGCTCCTTGTGCAGTGTCAAGGATGTGTTAGAAATGGTTTTCTTATAATGGTAAATGTGTCAAAGAGTGCTGGGATTGTAAGTTATTCGTTTTGGTTTCTCTTAATTTTTATTATTTTTCTTTATTTTGTGTATGTAATGATTTGTCGGTTCATATAAAAATTTTATTGCATTGAAGGAACTGTTGGTAAAACGTTATTATTTTTCTGATTTTGTGCTCCAAATTTCGGTGATGATGTATTAAACCTGAATTTTGTGTTTCTGTATGACCTATTGTGGGTGTGACATTCATCTTTGTGTAACTTGCAATTGTAACACACCAACCGGCCCTCTGATTTTGATTTTTAATTTTAATTTCTGCAGGCACCCGAAGAGGATGGTACTCAGCGGCAATGTAAAGAGAAACAAAAGTTTTTTTGTTTCAGTGGAAACAAAAATTAGAAAAGTTTCATAAAAAAAGAGAGAGAAAAATTGTTTTGAGAAAAAAAATCGGATAAGTGTGAATTTTACGGGACGCAAAATTTGGGAAGGGAGTGATAAACCGATCGTGGTTTAGTGTGGGTTTAGTGTTAACGGATTTCCCTTTGTTAGAGAGACGGGGACGCTGTGGCACTATGAAAATGACGGTTATTGGCTTGGCGTCACCTAAACCTCTTCCGATTGGTTGTTATGAGACTTTCGGGTCAAAACAACCAATCATTGATCAGGCATAGTGAGGCCATGTATGGGCGCTTGGGTAAAAACCCCATAGGACAGTCAGTCTGGTTTGGAGGTCGATAGAGAGTGTCAGGTGCCAAGATGTGTGTGCCGAACCGAGTACCATTTTTCTGAGGGCTTTTTCTTAGTAACGTAACGTAATCATAATTAAGGGCGCCCTTGTAAACTTAAGAGAATACAGCATGTATAAAACGATCAACTCGGCTATTATTTGTGCATGACCTCCCCCTCTAATTGTGTTAACAAGAAATGGATTTTCTCTATCTTTGTTTCCCCCAAGATGTGAAGTGTGAACCCCCCCCTTAATACGACCCAGATTGGGTCATATATATATATATATATATATATATATATATATATATATATATATATATATATATATATATACAGAGAGAGAAGAGAGAGAGAGAGAGAGAGAGAGAGAGAGAGAGAGAGAGAGAGAGAGAGAGAGAGAGAGAGAGCTATGAGAAATATCTAGACATTCTTGTTTAACAATGGAACAGAGTTTTTTTCTAATTAAAAAGATCTTATTTTTATATTGATATATAACATAATATGCATAGATTTAAGTGTACATATAACAATGTCTCTATAATTGTAGAGCAGAAATAGTCCAAAATACCCCTTGACCCGGACAAATAAATATAAAGCTGAAAATTGGTATACTGTAGAGGTCAGGGATAGTGTCAGGAACTTCAGGAAAAAAGCCTCATTGATTTGAAACTGGAAACTTTTTTTTCGGGGGGGGGGGGGGGGTATATGGACAAGAGGTCAAAAGTTTGAGATGCCCAAATTATTAAAGCTTATACATCTTTGGATAAGAAATTTTACACTAGAACTGCCCAGTTTTGAACGTTTCCTTAAAATTGACCAAGTAAAGGAGAATTGATATGTAAGTGTAACAAGAGCTTTATGATTACTAAATTATGTAGTATAGATTATTCACTCATCAATGTTTTTTTTTCAGTTAGAATAGATCTTCTCTGGATTCCAGGATATCTATTCCATCTTCTTCCTTTTTAATAGCACCAATTTCTTCACTTGCCTAAAAAAGGAACTAAGTTTCATTGTTAAACTTCCAAACTTCAGCATTGGAAAAACAATGCTAATATTTCAACCAGGAAATAGTGAAAATGTTTTTAACTATTTTTCTCATTTATATGACAGTTCCTTCAACTTAGACATAAAATTAAGAATAAATGACCAACAGAATTCTAAACAACGCAACTTATCTGTTTATTATTACAATATTCTCCATAGCATTCATAACATGTTGGCATGCATTTCAAGCCATGTCTTTTACAAGAACATAAGTTTATACCATACTGCTTATTTACATTTGCACCGAATACCTTTCCATAAATTCGAAGGTGCAATATCTTTATAGGAACTAAACAGTTATCTATTTGTTTCCAACCCCAATTGGTAGGCCCCAAGTTCAGTTAATCGTCGAGCATTTTCCATGTAGTGATCTGCAAATGAACTCTTTGCCCATGGTAGTATGCAGCTCACTCTTTGGAGGAAGCTTTCTGGGCTCTTATCAAACCCCCAGAAACCATTTTTCACTATTTGGAGTACCTGAAACAAATATTTGCCATCAATTTTAACCTTCTCAGGACTACTTATTCTTCATTCAACTTGAAAGTTATCTTACAAAAACCAAGATATGATGTCTGTTTACTTCTATTGATATTGATATAGTTAACTTTCACATGCTATGATGAAAGGATTTGTACAATAAAATTCATAGTTTAAAAATTATCTTCACTATTGACAGGGCTCAGCTTGATATTCAAGATAAAAAGTGTTATGGATGGGCACAGCCCCGTGCGTAAGTTCAAAGGATTAAAGTTCTGTAATGCTAGATGAAATCTTTATCATGTGCTAAATCAACAAGACTGCATCTTTCTTAATGAAGGCTCTGTAGTTCTACCATATAGTTCTGTGAATATAATCACAGCAGCATGCCCCGCTTCTTCTTTAGTGTCCCAGTAATCAGTCATTGTGTCAGAGGCAGATTTGACGACTGTTGACTTTTTAACAAGTTTCAAAAAGCTTGGTTTTCCTTTACCCAAGATAGCTGAGGTGGAGTCACAGCCAAACCATGAATTAATAAACAGTAGATGCTTTTTTCAACTCAATCACTTGCTGAACAGATTCTTTTATGCTCCACCAATTCTTGTCATGTTCTTGAAGAATGAAAATTTCTGATAGGTCATTCATCCAGTGGTATGATATTATAACATTATAGCTTCATCTGTATCAGCTGATACAACAATTGTTGTAGGGTAATTTGCAGCTTTCAAAGCTGTAGCACAATTTTAGTATCACTTTCACAGACATGTACCATTTGTCCATCACATATTTGCCAATATCATCATCTGTTGAGTATTGTACATCATTTGTCAGCAGAATGTTTCTCAAGGATGCCTAATCTGGTTTCCTCATGCGAGGGTGGTGGGTAAGCTCAAAGTCAAAATACAGCTCAGCTTTCTCTGCTCTTTCTGCTATTGCTGCCAGTCTTGTAAATAAAAGGGTTGAATTGACAATAATTGGGTTCTTCTCATCAATGCATACACTTCGTGTATGAACATCCAACGAAACAAATTGATCTTTCTTCTTGATTTTTACATCTGTAAAATTTACTTAATTTAAACTCTTGCATATGCGATCTCCAATGCTCTCAGCTTAATCACAATTTATGTTATCTTTTCCATGCACAGATACAACACTTGACGGCAATGAGTGGAGGTTGCCATCTTTCATACTAAATGGATTTCTAACGACAGACCAGTCATAAAACATTTTGCAGTGTTCATAATCACGTTCTAGTTGTGTCACTCCCATTTCAATATTCTGATCACTGGATCCAACATTGACACCTGATAACTTAGTCATTGCCTCATGAATAGCAGCACTGTGACTGATACTCATAGCCCAAATATTTCAAACATTCTCACCAAACCCTCTCCCTCGTGTTAATCCACCACTACATATTATGGAATGCATCAATGTTTGCTTTATTACCAGGTCAGACCAAAGGGCAGCCCAAAGTCTACCTGAATGTTGTACAGCATGTTGACCATCTAAGAACTGTTGGTGTAACCGCAAGTTCTTTTAGTTAGGCACTGCATCTCTTGTGCATATAACCTAGAGCACTTGAATTAGGCCATTTGCATTTTTCTTCCCACCCCCCAAAAAAAAGAAAAAATTGGGTTCCAACCCGTGATAAATGGGTCTTTTTTCGGTCATTTCTGACTCTATCCCCAGCCTCTGTGCCAATTTTCAGCTTTATATGATTTTCGTCCGGGTGAATTGGTAATTCCCCATTACTACAATTGCTGCTTCCCTGAACATCACTTTTACATTTAAATATACAGTAGGTATCAACATGCTTTCTCACCACATTTCTGGTATCTTTACCTCTTCAAAGATTTTTACAGTCGGATCACACGAGATGTTTACATCTTCCTCTCCTAGGCCTTTCCAAACTTCGACTGGAATCAAGTCAGGTCCTGTTGCCTTCCCATTCCATCTTCTCTTTACTTCTTCATCCTCTCTTATAAGTCTTCCCTTTTCTTCACTTAACAGTTGCTCGAAGTACTTTTCCACCTTTTCAGGAGAACCGTCTGGAGCTCTTAATGATAGGACTAAATCTTCTTTATCATATACTGGTATGTAGAATAGAATAGAAAGGGGAATGATTTGACAATGCTTTTTCTTGTTATCAGATTGTTTTTGGGTGAGTCTTCGTCAACCTTTCTCTAGATGTTTTTGTTTTTCCATATTCTTCAACTTTAGTTGGGGTGTTCTGTTCAGCTCTATGGTAGAGATAATAGGACTAGACTTAAGTTGTATAAATTTTTCTTGGACACTCCTCTTTTGCAAGGTCATTAACTTTGCTTCAAATTTTGAGATGGTTTAAAGGTCGCGCACGAATGGCAGACGCAAGGGACAGTGAAATTGCTCAATCAATCAGGACAATGTCCTAAGAGACTGACCATATATACATATGATCAACGACCTGTCTACCCAATCTGGGACCAAGGAGGGCCAGGCAATTGCTGCTAGCAGGTAGACCTATAGGTTCCCCCAAACCCCCCATCGGAAGGATGGTGAGGTTGCAGTGGCCAAATGGTTCAGATATTGCTTTATGATATTTGGCTCAATTAATCTGGTAAATCATTCACATTATTTAACTAGCGGATTTCATACAAGAAATAAGGAATGATGGAGTTTTGCATAAGAAGGGGATAGAAGGCATTGCTAAATTGAAATAATTAAACAAAAGAACAATTCACTTTGTTAGCATTGCTAGCTAGACGAGTTCTTAAAACTAAATTGTTCCGAGTCCATTACGTCATGAATTCACATTTTGAATGAAACTATAAATTGATTCTATTCTCGCTTCCAGCGTCTTTGAGTTCAGTTATGGGGAGAAACCAATTAAACCCTGAAAAGCGTCAACTTCATCTTAAAAAAGGCAGACTCTATCAGGGGAAGGAGTTTATTTTCTTTTATTCAAAAAGGAAAACAATGGGAATATTGAATTTCATGATGAAGATATTGTAATTAAAATGCTTTCTATGTCATTCTTTTTTTGTAACGAAACCGTAGATTCCAAGTTGGTAAATGTATATATATATATATACGTATATATATATATATATATATATATATATATATATATATATATATATATATATATGCTAAAGACCATGATTCTCAAAGGGATGGCCAAAATAGGTATGAGAAAAGACCAAACTTGACTTGTATTGTACAAGTATAAGATGCTCTGGGATTATTCTTGATTTTCCTTTCACTTAACCATTTTTTCTACTTTAGTCTGGCTCTTGTTATTACTTTTGCTTGTACCATTACCATACCTAATTTGTTTCACAACCCAGTGGTAAAAGAAATATTCAAGCCATTCTAAGCCCTGCCTTTCTATTCTAACATGGTATTCCATTTCCCCCTTTTCTTCATTTTCTGTTTTAATAGAAAGTGGCATTAGAAATTTCTTCATGTATATTTTGTACATCTGAGCATTGTAGGTGACCTCTTACTTTTGCTACATACTACTGATTTCAACCCTATATTATTCTTACAGCGTCTTCAAGGCAAATTTTCTTTGGTTTTCCTATGACTCCTTTATAATCAATTTATGCAATGTTTAGCTTACATTCATTTTCAATCCTTGCTCCATTTTACTTTTTATCTTACTAAACATTTCGATCCACATGTGACAGCTCCCAAGGCCTACCATTCTAGCTTTTTCCATTACTAAAATAAAAAGCTAATGGTTTAGGGCCGATCCATGGGAGACACCAACATTTCTTTCTAACTCTTCTGATAGCCTACACCTGACACTATCTTCATTTTAGATTGTGACTTTTTTTTTTTTTTTTTTTTTTTCGTATTACTATATAGCATATTACAGCGTAATCTTTAGTTCGCCAGTCACTGAACCTTTGATTTACTTGTTTTCGTGGGAATAAGAACTTTGCACTGTATGCCTCATTATCAAGTATTGTCACCAAATCTTAATCCAGATGCTGAAGCAGTGATATTGCATCTGAAAACTCCTACACTGTTATTCTATCTTGAGACCAAATTGCTTATGGAATGAATCTAGATTGGGGCAAGACAATGATTTTAAAACAGAAGTTACTGAACTTAAAGAAATCTAATTTTCTAAAGTGCTCGGGTTATAGCACACAATGGTTGTTCATTATCGCTTGATCCAGAATCAGAACAAGTAGTAATAGATCTGATGGCTCCTATACCATTTTTCTACATTAGAATATGAATCATGTGGAAGGAATCTGGATAGCTATAAAGTGAAGGGTTTGCCATTTTAATCCAGTATCTTTTATATTAATTCTGTAATATGCTGAGAAGTATCACCTATAGGACCAAATATAAAATTTTTTAAAAGTAGCTTGTATTTTTCCCAGCTATACAAACCTAAGTGCTTTTAAATCAAAATAATTTGTTAGTGGCATGGTATCAGTCATTGAGTTGTTAAGAAGGCAAAGTAGTTTGTTTAATGACAGGTGGTACAAAAGGGAAGCCCTGCTTTCCCGCTAGTCACAGAATTGCCCCTCCTAGGTAGTAGGTTGGCCGGGACACCAGCCACCAGTTGAGATACTACCCCTAGAAAGTTATGGGGTTCATTAACTGGCCAGACAGTACTTCATTGGATCCTTCTCGCTGATTACTGCTCACTTTTCCCTTGCCTACACATACACCGAATTGTCTGGCCTATTCTTTACAGATTCTCCTCTGTGCTCATACAACTGACAACACTGATATTACCAAACAATTTTTCTTCACCCAATGGGTTAACTACTGCACTATAATTGTTCAGTAGCTACTTTCCTCTTGGTAAGGGTAGAAGAGACTCTTTAGCTATGGTAAGCAGCTCTTCTAGGAGAAGGACACTCCAAAATCAAACCATTGCCCTCAATGTCTTCTACTGTCTTGGGTTAGAGTTCTATTGCTTGAGGGTACACTCGGTCACACTATTCTATCTAATTCCTCTTCCTCTTGTTTTTTTTTAAAGTTTTTATAGTTTACATAGGAAATATTTATTTTAATGTTGTTACTGTTCTTAAAATATTTTGTTTTCCTTTCCTCACTGGGCTACTTTCCATGCTGGGGTCCTTGGGCTCATAGCATCCTGCTTTTCCAACAACGGTTGTAGCTTAGCAAGTAAAATAATAATAATGATAATAATAATATTAATAATAATAATAATAATATGTATATATATATACAGTATATATATATATATATATATATATATATATATATATATATATATATATATATATATACATATCCATATATATGTATATATATACATATATATACATATCCATATATATATATATATACATATATATACATATCCATATATTTATATATATACAATACATATATATATATATATATATATATATATATATATAAATATATATATATATATATATATATATATATATATATATATATATATATATATATATTATGGCTGGCAGGCTACACAACCTCCCGAGTTCCAAACTCGCCTGTTTGTTTTTACATTAATCTGCTATATTTGAAAATATTAATACCCGAACTCTGAGACAATTATGTAACTCAGCAATTTATAAAAACACTTAATATCCAAAGGTCTCTTAATTACACTCAAAAGAAAACTGGGTAATTATTATTAAGAACTATTACAACAACCTCTTACTTCGATTCTTTAACAGGGATATGAGTGAGTACTGAAATAAACACTGGTGATTGAAATAGTACTCTCTTTACAAAATAAATATATTCTATAAAAATTACAACACTTCGAAAGAATTTACATAAAAAAAATAAATCACTTGAAATATTAAGTCTGAGCAAAGGTTGGATTAAGACAAAAGATATGTTAAACTTTGAGAATTATATAATCACCTGACTCGAAATATTAAATCTAGACAAAGCCTTAGACTAAGACAAAAGATATAAATACTTATGAAATTTATACAATCACTTGTTTAAAATGAAATCAAATTTTAAACCAACATTTAATCTTGATACTTAAGGAAAATAGTTAACCTGTAACACTCTAATGATTAAACTCTTATAGAAATTATATAAAGTAACGGATAAACTTGCAAGTTTTTGGCTCGCACGAAGTAATCAAAGTTAAGCCAAAATAAATATACTTCCCGTTTTTACATAAATCTCCCTAGGCCAGTTACAAAGATTCACACAATACCAGCACTCACCACAACACAATAGATTTAAAATTTCTTGCCAAGTTGCTGCAACGTTTTAACACACTTCATAGATATACGTTGAGCACAAAATCACTTGGGAGAGGACACTCTCGAGGCACTTGAGAGAGGAGGATAAACTTTGGCTCTTCACAGGACAGGCTGTTTCTCTTATGCCTTACGTATCCCTAGGTTCACATATATATATGGACTTAGTAACTTCTAGATTGTTCTAAATAGATTACTCTCATGGCTTGGGGTCTGGCTTTTAGCAACGGCAAAGTTACCAACTAGATAAAAATTCAGGGGGGACGAGCCTTGCTTTCAAGGCAACTTTCTCTCTCAACAGTTCTACCCACCTACCATTCTCAGAAATAAAGAAAAAAGATAAAAACTTACGCTGGGGCATTTTAGAACCTTCCAAAACATGTGGCAAATATAAGGATTGCGTATTTTCTCATCAACATGACGTAATACCTCATAAAAATGTAAGAAAATAATTACATAAGCCCTCATTCATACCTCGTGGGGTCATATAACACTCTTAAACAGTTACATAAGACTTCATAACAAATTACTTGAAATAAAATGTTAGTTTTTAAAAATAACGTAAATATACATATACTGAATTGAATGATGAATACAATGAAATTAACGATAAAAGCCTTACATAATTTACATACCAAACTTATACCTCCATGGCAGGAACTTACCTTATGAGCTGGGTATTCACCTCTTAAATACACAAATAAAATACATAAATAAAATACATGAAAAAATTATTTACTCTACAATAGACCAGCTTCGTAAGATATATATATATATATATATATATATATATATATATATATATATATATATATATATACATATATATATATATATATATATATATATATATATATATATATATAAATATATAAATGAAGTAGGAGATGATGAATGGAGAAGTATTTATTGAGAAGCTCAAGATAGACATAACTGGCGAAATCTAACCGAGGCGCTTTGCGTCAATAGGCATAGGATGAGATGATAATGATGATGATGATTCAAACTATATAAACGTAAAAAAAAACAAGAGGAAGAAAAATAAGATAGAATAGTGTGCCCAAATGTACCCTCAAACAAGAGAACTCTACCGCAAGACAGTGGAAGACCATGGTACAGAGGATATGACACTATGGAAGACTATTATTATTATTATTATTATTATTATTATTATTATTATTATTATTATTATTATTGTTATTACTTCATAAGCTAAAATTCTATTTGGAAAAGGAAAATGCTATAAGCCCAAGGGCCCCAACAACGAAAATATCCGAGTGAGGAAAGAAAATAAGGAAGCAAATAAATTACAAGATAAGTAATTAACAATCAAAATAAAGTATGTTAAGAGCAGTAACAACATTAATATAATTCTTTCATATACAGTATAAACTGTTAATACTTAAAAAAAAAGCAAGAGGAAGAGAAATAACATAGAATAGTGTGCCCGAGTCTACCCTCAAGCAAGAGAATTCTACCCCAAGACAGTGGAAGACCATGGTACAGAGGCTATGGCAGTACCCAAGGCTAAAGAACAATGGTTTGATTTTGGAGTGTGATTCTCCTAAAAGAGCTGCTTACCATAGCTAAAGAGTCTCCTCTACCATTACCAAAAGGAAAGTTGCCTCTTAAAAATTACACGCGGTGGTTAACCCCTTGAGCGAAGAAGTAGGCAAAGGGAAAAGTGAGCCGTAACTAGAGAAAAGGATCCAATTTAATACTGCCTGGCCAATCAAAGGACCCAATGACTCTTTCGCAGTAGTATCTCAACGGGTGGCTGGTGCCCTGGCCAACTTACTACTTAGAGAATAATGGTTTTATTTTGAAGTGTCCTTCTGCAAGATCTGCTCACCATAACTAAAGAGTCTCTTCTACTATTACTAAGAGGAAAGTAGCCACTGAATAATTACAGTGCAGTAGTTAACCCCTGGAACTAAGAAGAATTGTTTGGTAATCTCAATGTTGTCAGGTGTATGAGGACAGAGGGGAATGTTGAAAGAATAGGCCAGACTATTTGGTGTATGTGGAGGCAAAGGAGAAATGGGCCGTAACTAGAGAAAGGGGATTCAATGTAGTACTGTCTGACCAGTTAAAAAATCCAATAACTCTAGCTGTAGTATCGCAACTGGTGGCTGGTGGTCAGGCCAACCTACTGGGAATGGTAGTATAGACTAACAATCCTGTCTTTAATAGTTTCAAATAAGGAACCAATAACTTTCAATATCGAATTCACTCCCCTAAGGAGAAACACAAACCCAAACTCTAGATAGCCCAGTAGTTTTAATAGTATATTATCTGCTTTGATTCAACTTTGATGCCCAAGTTTGAATCCTTGCCCGGGTAGGAGCAATTACCATAAAATGATTTTCCCATTGGGCCTCTATTCCCGAGGCAAAGTGAATTTAATATGAAGAGCTATTTGTGCCTCAATATTTGAATACACACATACAAATAGTATACATATATGTATATGTGTACTGTATATATATATATATATATATATATATACATATATATATATATATATATATATATATATATATATATATATATATATGAAATGAGTATATATTTATATTATCATCATCATCATCATAATGATCATCATCTCTTCTTCCCATGCCTATTGACGTAAAGGGCCTCGGTTAAATTTCAACAGTCGTCTCTATCTTGAGCTTTTAAATCAATACTACTCCATCCATCATCCTACTTCACACTTCCTAATCGTCAGTCACGTAGGCCTGGGTCTTCGTGAACTAATCCCTCTTGGAGAGTTCGAAGAGCATGCCCAAACCATCTCCATATACCCCTCACCATGATATCATCCACATATGGCACTTGCAAAGTCTCGCTTTTAGTTTCATTTCTAATCCTGTTATGCCATTCAACTCCCAATATTCTTCTGAAGGCTTTGTTCTCAAATCCACAAAATCTGCTGGAGATTATTTCGTTGTCGTCCACGACTAATATCCATACAGTAACACCAATCTCACTAAACTGATAAATAGCCTGATTTTTATATGAAATTTCAGGTGATTTCATTTCCAAATTTTACTTAACCTAGCCATTGTCTGATTAGCTTTTTTCAATCTTTCATTAAACTCCAATTCTAAAGACCCTGTATTAGAGATCATAGTTTTCAAATATTTGAATGATTCCACCTCATTAAACCTATCCCCTTCCAAAGATATTCCATCTTCCTTTGCATATTCCATTCTCATAATCTCAGTCTTTCTTCTATTTGTATTCAGCCGAAGCTCGTGTAATATTTCAAGCATGCTGGTAAGCAAGCTTTGCAAGTCCTGTGGCGTTTGCTAATAAGGACAGTGTCATCAGTATACTTTAAGTCAGCTAATATCCCGTTACCAATCCAGTCCAATCCTTCTTTGCCATCCCCAACTGTTCTATGCATTACAAAACATTGGTGGCAACACATTCTTTGGAGTACTCCGCTGTTTACTGGAAATTTATTTCATAAGACTCCAGTAACATCAACTTTGCACTTGCTATGCTCATGAATAGTCAATTAAATTTATATATTTAATAGGAGCTCTCTAATAATGCAAGACTCACCACAAAATTGGCCGCTTAACGCGATTAAAGGCTTTTTCATAGTCCACAAATACCATCAAAAGTGGATTTTTATAATTTACACATTGCTGTGCAACATGCCTTACAAAAAAAAAAAAAAAAAAAAAAGTACAACTTGTAGCTTTTCTAAATCCTTCCTGTTCATCTCTCAGCTTTTCATCAATCTTTCTCTCTAGTCTTTTTAAATTGAGCATACTATATATTTTCATGACAACTGACGTAAGTATCATGCTTCTGTAATAATTGCAATCAGTCAGATCTTTTTTTTTGCCATTTTCACCAAGACTCCTAGCTCCCATTCATTAGGTTTTACCTCTTCATGCCACATTCTACAAAATAAACTTGTAAGTATTCTGGGAGTCATTTCATTATTGGCCAAAATCCTCTCGTCAGTTATTCCGTCGTATCCATTGGCTTTCCATCCCTTGAGTTTTTTATGATAGCTTCGACTTCAAACACATAGAATTCATTCATGGCCACATCAAAGTCTTCCTCAGCTTCAGGTGTATCAATCAAATTATTCCCTTCATATCTCCTATTCATGACCTCACTAAAGTGTTTCCATCTAACGTTGCCTTTCTTCATCTTCTGTTGTTATAACAGATCCAGATCTCTTTTGCCCCAGTAGAGATATCATTAATAATTCTACCGTCGTAATAAGAGAATGCCTTGATAGTCATTGAGCTTCAGCACGGCATATTATTCCTGTGTTGAAACTTGGTGACGGGCAAGAGGGCTCTCGAACTTGGGGAAATTGCTCCCCAGAACGAATCTAAATTTCCCTCTCTCTCTCATCTTTTTTCTTCTTCTTGATACTGCTTCGACCTTCTCCTAATTTAATAAACTTTCTTTCCTGTTGCTGCTCCAACTCTATGAGAAAAATTTCCATCATTATATAAGTGTATATATTATGTACTATTATGGATTAATGTAATTGTTTATTTTTATCAGCCTTGTTTCTACATTTATTTGTTTTATGTAAAAATTCTATTTTATAAAACGATATTTGTAAATTTAAAGTTTTTTTTCTGTTGAATTGCTGGTTTAACCTCCTCCCTGCTCATTTTAATTTCTAAGTGTCTAGTTTAACGCTAAGTTTTCTTTTCTGTGTTTTCCGAGTCCTTGGATGGCAACAGACACCGGTGTTTACCAGTGTGGAACTTGTTCGCTAAAGTCAACAGTGGAGATTTAAGGCTTCCCGGACCTACTGCAGCTTCTGGCTAAATTGAGCCTTTTGAGGATTGCGCCACCCACTGTTGACGGCTTTTTGCAGGTGCATTTCTGCCACCTGTGGTGTTTTGCTGTTCCTGCGTGCTCTCTTCTGAAGTCGGCAGAGCCGACGCATTAAATCCCGGCTTTGGGGAGGACTCTGGAGAGGCATCCCTGTTGACGCATCCTCGTCATGACAAGCTGTGGGAGCCCTAGAGCTCGTGGTGATACGTAGGGAGACAGTGGCCGGGTAGGAACTTTTATTACCCATTTTTATTGATTTGGGGCTATATTTCCCTGCCTTTGGCGAGGAGTCCTACGGAGCTGTACTCCCTACAGTAGTAATGTGCCTGTGGAGCTGCTACCTTATTTGGAGCTGTGGGTGTTGTTTTTCTCCAGCCTCAAAGAGTGTGATATGGCTAGATATTTAGTGTTTTTTTTTGTTTAGTGTTTAATTATTTTATTTAACTCTCTAGTTGAGAGTGTGTTCTTTGCCGTAGGGGAATGTTATTGTAATTACCCATTTGGGTGTTTTATCAATAATTGACTCTCTCACGTTGAGATTGTGTGGTTTCCCGATGGGGATTTTTTTTTTATTATTGGTTAAGTGATAATTGTTAATTATTAGTTGGTTAAAATGTTCATTTAGTTATTTGATAACCATGAATTGTTATTTGTTTAGTGTTGAGTTGTTAAATTGTTAGGTATTCACAAGGTTAGTTTTTCAGAAAAATTGTTGTTAATAAATATTGTTAAGTTTTCCCAAGTGTTTTCGTTACCACTGGCCAATTTTACTAAGGATATTTACACTATCTCTGTCCTCCCTATTCGTGCAATAAGAACTTGCACCACGACCCGAAAAATTGTCGTCACATATTTGGCAACTGTGACAGGATAGGGAGCTTAGGGTATCCGGTATTTTGGTCGGTGGAGCGACGCTCCGGTGGACTTTTCAATATTTTTTGTTTTGTTTTAGCATTGCCTTTCTTCCCTGAATATTTTTTCTGTTTTACAAAATGGAGGGATTTATTTTTGATCCTGCTGAGTTTTTCAGGTCAGCTGATTGCCTGAAGTATTTGCCCCTGCTAAGTAAGAAACAGTTAGTTGAATGTGCTAATTGGTTGGGTGTTCTGCGGAAGACAGCAGACACCAGAGCAGAGATGTTGGTTTTAGTTAGGGATAAATTAAAACAGGAGTTAGCTAAAGCTGAACATTCAGGGAGTGAGAGTGAAGTATTAGGTGATAGCGAGGAGAGTTCGAGTGAGGGCTTTGAGGAGGATAAAGTAAGTATGAGGGCTGGTATAACTCTGTTTGAGAACCCTCCTTTAGTAGGGACCATTTACGAGGGTCCAGCAAATTTTCCCCAGGTTACGGGTAATGTGTCCTTTAATCTGTTTTTGGCCCCCCTGATTCTGTACCTGTAAAATCTCAGGCCCTTGTTAATGCTTTGGGTGATTCCAAGGAGGAGAAGGAATTCAACTTTATTTGTAAGCGTATAGAGTTGAAAAAATGGAGTTTGAGGAGAACGAGCGGGTAAGGCGTCATGAGTTGGAGATGGTGAAATTAGATATAGAGATGGCTAAGTTGCAGGGGGCCAATTTGTTAAGTTCCCCTAAAAGGGACTACCAAGATAGGTTTAATATAGATGCTACACTAAAGTTGGTGCCGGTGTTTGACGAAAAGGTTGTCCCTGAGTTCTTCAAGGCATTTGAGCGTGTGGCCTCCCGATTGTCTTGGCCCGCAGAAATGTGGACTGTATTAATACAGTGTAGGTTAGTGGGCAAGGCAATGCGGGTGTATAATGCCTTGGAGGAGGGAGTAGCTTGTGATTATCAGAAGGTAAAAGCCTTAATTTTGAAATGGTATGACTTGGTCCCTGAGGCCTACCGCCTCTGGTTTCGTAACTATACAAAACACCCTGCGCAATCTTTCGTTGAGTTTGCCAGTGTCAAGGAGAAACAGTTCGACGAATGGCTGAAAAGTCGTCAGATTGGCACTTTTGCTGCATTACGTGAACTGTTGCTCCTTGAAGAATTTAGGAAGGCTTGTAGCAGGGAGTTGAGAGTTCAACTGGAGGAGGTAAGGAGTGTGAAATTGAGTAGTGCTGCTCAGTTAGCAGATGAGATTATATTGACTCATCGATCAGGTAGCGGTAGTTTTAGTTATAAAACTTTCAGTAATCAAACATCTTGCTCCCCTAATAGTGGCATATTCCCAAGAGTGATAATGTTAATTTTAAATCTTTTTCAGGTGATAGGGACGTGGGTAGAGCCCAAGGAGGTCCTCCTCCCCTTAAACTTTTTGCTAATAAAGCCTTCCCAGGTAACAGGGACTAGAAGCTCAGGTCGTAAAGGAAGTTGTTATTGGTGCAATAAGCCCGAGCATTTCCAAAATCAGTGTAATGCTCTGAGGATGTACCTAGAGCAAAATAATTAAAGTCCTGTAGCCTTGTTTAGTGATAAGTCAGAGGTTAGTAGCCGTAGTCCTGTAGACAGACCGCCAGTAGATAGTAGTTCAGTAAATAGTAGCAAGCCTAATGTTTCTAATCCCCAATCATGACTCAAGTATGACAAATATGTGTGGCCGGGAAAGTCAATTTTTGACTCATGTTGTTCAGGTGAAGTTTTTTAGGGACACTGGTTCAGCCAGGTCATTAGTCCTGAAGAGGGCTCTAAATGGTTTTGAGAAATTTACTGGAAATTTTGTATTGTTGGGAGGTTTTCTGGATTCAGTTGTGTTCGCTCCTTTGGTTAATGTCTGCATGCCTTTTCCAGGATATGATCGCGCCACTGAGTTGGCTGTGGTGGATAGTCTACCTATTCCGGGTATAGATGGTACCCTGGGAAATGATATGCTGGATAGTGAGGGATGGGAGCTGTTCCCTATATTATCAGTAAATCCTAGTCCTGTTGGCGTTATGACTCAGTCCGCAGCAAAAGCGACTAATTTACTTGATATAGATAGTGATGATGACTTAATCTTAAGTAGCGTAGAGTAAGATGTTTTAAGGCCTAGGCCAGTAGAGAGTAGTAGTAATGAAGTAGTTATTATGAAACTTGATTGGGATAGAGCTGCTTTTATTAAAGCTCAAATGAATGAATTTAATTTTGATTTGGGCTATGTTGAAGATCTAACTAAACCTAGGTTTGGAGTTGTAAAGGCCTTACTATATAGGTTTAGTCGTCCCACATCTGATAATTTGGATAAAACTGGTCGGGTGGAACAGATTGTGGTACCTTCTCAATTTAGAAATTCTGTTTTGGAGTTCGCTCATACTAATTTTTTTCAGGTCATTTGGGTGTGTTAAAAACTTTTCATAGTCTGGCTAGGTATTTTTGGTGGCCTGGAATTGAATTCAGTGTGAAGCAGTTTATCAGAGCGTGTGAGACTTGTCAGGTTATGGGTAAACCAAATCAGGGGATCCCTAAAGCCCCGTTGCATCCCATACCCGCTATAGGTGATCCTTTTTCTGAGTTAGTAATTGATGTGGTAGGTCCCTTACCCAAAACTAAAACAGGTTACGTATATTTACTTACTATCACGGATAGACCCTCTCGCTTTCCTGAAGCTATACCTATGAGGCGTATTACTTCCAGAGTTGTATTTGAAAAATGAATGGATTTCTTTTCCAGGTATGGTCTCCCTCACGTAATTCAGACCGACTGTGGGACGAATTTCACGAGTAAGGTATGTAGGGGTAAGTGTGATGAACTGGCCATTCAGCACGTTGCCAACGTACCTTATCACCCGGAGAGTCAAGGAGTGGTGGAAAGGTTCCACCAGACCCTCAAGTCTGTCCTGAAGAAACTTTGTTATGATCATGATAGCAACTGGGACAAAGCCCTCCCTTTTGCCCTCTTTGCTATCAGGAATCACTCTAACTCTTCCACTGGTGTAGCTCCTTTCGAGTTGGTATTTGGGCACAAGGTCCGTGGACCATTGGAAATTGTTTTTGGAATGCTTAAGTCCAACCAGAAGGAGGAAATAAATGTGAAAGGGTTTGTGGAAGACTTGAAGGGAAGAATGGTTAGTGCCTGGAAGTTTGCCGAGGAAAATTTGGAACGGTCCCAGTCAGTAAGGAAGAACAACTTTGACAAAAAGGTAAAGGTACGGTCATTCGAACCTGGGGAATTGGTTTTTGTGCTGAGTATGAACCCAGACAGTTTTCTCGAACCAAGACATAAGGGCCCTTGGAAAGTTACGAGGAAGCTGTTAGAGGTTAACTATGAAATTGAGGCTCCCGGTTCAATCCGTAAATGTAGAATATTCCATGTTAATCGTTTGAAACTTTATATTGGAAAGCAAGGTGATCCATTAGCGATAGTGTCCGAGCCTGTGTCTGTGGTATTGGATGGGTCTCCCGAGGACTCTGACGAGTTAGGGTGTCAGTTCCTTCGGATGCATTGGGTAAAAATATGCACAATTTGAAGGTGTTAAAAACTAGGTTAGAGCATTTAGATGTTAACAAGCGGGAAGATGTACTTAATTTAATTTATTCCTTTTCAGATCTTTTTCAGGATGGTTGAACCCTTAAAGTGAGATTTGGTCAGTAAAGAGATAGAGTATATGTTGAAACATAACCTTATTCAACCATCAGGAAGTCCCTGGAGTTCTCCTATTGTATTAGTAAAGAAAGCAGACGGTATGTTTCGCATGTGTGTTGTGACGGGCCGAGAGAAGGTTGGGAACTCAAAGGCAGTATGAAAGCAACTGATTTAATTTATTATAGAACACTCTCCTTTATATACAAAACACCTCAAGGCAACAGGAAATTTTAATGTTACATAGGGGAAACGCAGACATGTTTATTCTGGTTCTTTTTAGTGCGAGGGAAGAGCGAAGATACAAGCATAATATATACAAAATTAATTATGTACGATCGTGTGACACACGGTTGGTACATGGCTCCCTCCCTAAAAATGACATATTGTACATATTAAATAGGGCGCCCTGATCTAGAGAGGCAAACTGTAGGCGGGTCATCTGGCAGAAGATAAGCAGGTTTTAGACGATCAATGGAGACCCAGTCTTCTTTGCCACGAATGTTTAGTAGGAATGCTTTCGGACTGCTTCGGATCACAAGGAAAGGGCCCGTGTAAGGGGGCGTTAGCGGTGGCTTGTTAGTGTCATTGCGCAGGAAGACGTGCGTTGCAGAGTGCAAGTCTGTTGGTATGTGATGCTTCGCTGGGGGCTTGTAAGTCTGGCGGCATGGAGTAAATTTTCCTACGACGTGACGCATGCGCTGGAGATCGTTGGAGGAGGTTGTAGAAGGAAAAAATTCGGCAGGGACGACCAACGGGTCGCCATACACCATTTCAGCTACCGAGACGTCGAGGGCGTCTTTAGGAGTGGTCTTTCGTCCCAGGAGGACCCAGGGAAGCGGAGTAAACCAGTTGCAATCCTTGCAGCGGGACATCAAAGCTGCTTTGAGGGTGCGATGAAAACGTTCAACCATTCCATTGGCAGCGGGGTTGTAGGCCGTTGTCTGATGTAGGGTGACGCCCAGGAGATTCGCTAATGATGTCCACAATTGAGAGGTAAAGGTGGTTCCCCTGTCAGAAGTAATATGCTCAGGGATACCAAATCTTGCAATCCATCCAGAGAGTAAGGCAGATGTACATGAGGCGGACGTTGCAGTTTCCATGGGAATGGCTTCAGGCCAACGAGTGGAGCGGTCGATGACGTTAAACAGGAAACGATGTCCTTGTGATGTGGGTAGGGGGCCTACAATGTCGACGTGAATGTGTGCGAAACGACGCTGAGGTTAAGGAAAGGTTCCCACTCCCGAATCCGTGCGTCGATGTACTTTGGAAGTTTGGCAAGAAGTACAGGCGCGGACCCAATCCTTAGCATCCTTAGAAATGCCGTGCCAAATGAACTTTGCCTTCAGCAGCTGTGCAGTAGAACGGCACGAGGGATGTGAAAGGCCGTGAATTAAATCAAACGCCTGCCGGCGCATGGGAGCAGGAATCCAAGGTCGCGGTCTACCAGTACTGACGTCACAGAGGAGGGTGGTGTTGGAGTCTTCGAGGGGGAAGTCTTCCCAACGGAGGGACGTGCAGGATGTCCTACATGCTTGATACTCTGGATCCTGTCGTTGGGTTTCAGCCAGGGCGGTGTAATCCAATCCCAGTTGAACGGAAGCCAACTTGTTTCTTGACAGGGCATCGGCAATGGGATTCATTTTCCCGGAGACGTATTGAAGGGTGCAATTGCATCCTGTGTCTTACTATAGCAAAAAGCTTCTGGCGGCTGAAAAACGTTACTCCACAATAGAAAAGGGAGCTCTTTCTTTGGTCCGAGCTCTTAACTATTTCAAGCCGTATGTGACAAATTTTTCTTTCCCGATTGAGATATGGACGGATCACAATCCACTGGTTTTCATCGAGCGTATGAAGGGAGCAAACCAGAGGATTTTGCGCTGGGCTTTTTTTCTGCAGGAATTCAATTTGATTGTAAAACTTGTTAAAGAGACTGACAACGTAATTCCTGATACACTTTCTAGAATTTAGTGTACTAGCTTGATCGTTCTCATACTCCGCCTTGCTCGTTTCTCCACTTAACATTGTATGAAAAAAAATTTATTAGGATGTAGTTCTGTTTAAAATATAGTTTTGTTGAAAAAGTTTAAGTTTTTTTTTTTTTGAATGGTATACACTCTAGTGTTTTCTAAAGGTTCCTCTAAATTAATTATTGGTTTGTTCCGATATACTAAGATTTTTTATTGTGTATCATATATATGACTTCGGGCTCTGATGCCAGTGTATTGTAGGGTAAGGTGTATGTTTGTGGACGTTCTGGTAAGTTTATATAGGTTTAGTTATGTCTTTTTCCATAAAGTTGGAGAGTTTTGACGAAGTACGGTAATATTAGATCTTTAAGATAATGGTAAGCTATATAAAGGTCTTGGTTTGTATTTTTTAGGGGTACTTTCTGTTTGGTGTTAGGTTTATTATGTATTAATATTGGTTCTTACTTTGCTGGTGTATTTCCATTTATATATATAAAAAAAATAATTTTTGTTTAGAAAAAAATTTTTTTCTTCGGGAAGGAAGGTATTATGGATTAATGTAATTTTTTATTTTTATCAGCCTCGTTTATACATTTATTTGTTTTATGTAATAATTCTATTTTATAAGATGATATTTGTAAATTTAAAGTTTTTTCTGTTGAATTGCTGGTTTAACCTCCTCCCTGCTCATTTTAATCTTTAAGTGTCTAGTGTAACGCTTTGTTTTCTCTCCTTTGTTTTCCGAGTCCTTGGATGGCAACAGACACCGGTGTTTACCAGTGAGGAACTCATTTGCTAAAGTCAACAGTGGAGATCTAAGGCTTCTTGGACCTACTGCAGCTTCTGGCTAAATTGAGCCTTTTGAGGATTGTGCCACCCACCGTTGACGGCGTTTTGCAGGTGCATTTCTGCCACCTGTGGTGTTTTGCTGTTCCTGCGTGCTCTCTTCTGAAGTCGGCAGAGCCGACGCATTAAATCCCGGCTTTGAGGAGGACTCTGGAGAGGCACCCCTGTTGACGCATCCTCGTCATGACAAGCTGTGGGAGCCCTAGAGCTCGTGGTGATACGTAGGGAGACAGTGGCCGGGTAGGAACTTTTATTACCCATTTTTATTGATTTAGGGCTATATTTCCCTGCCTTTGGCGAGGTGTCCTACGGAGCTGTACTCCCTAAGGTAGTAGTGTGCCTGTGGAGCCGCTACCTTATTTGGAGCTGTGGGTGTAGTTTTTCTCCAGCTTCAAAGAGTGTGATATGGCTAGGTATTTAGTGCTTTTTTTTTTTTTAGTGTTTAATTATTTTATTCATCTCTCTCTAGTTGAGACTGTGTGGTTTCCCATAGGGGAATGTTATTATAATTACCCAATTGGGTTTTTAATAATTAATTGACTCTCTCTCGTTGAAAGTGTGTGGTTTCCCGTTGGGGAATTTTGTTATTATTGGTTAAGTGATAATTGTTAATTATTAGTTGGTTAAAATGTTCATTTAGTTATTTGATAACCATGAATTGTTATTTGTTTAGTGTTCAGTTGTTAAATTGTTAGGTAGTCACAAGGTTGGCTTTTCAGAAAAATTTTTGTAAATAAATATTGTTAAGTTTTCCCAAGTGTTTTCGTTACCACTGGCCAACTTTACTAAGGATATTTACACTATCACTGTCCTCCCTATTCGTGCAATAGGAACTTGCACTACGACCCGAAAAAGGGTCGTAACATGTACATATATATATTCATTTATCTTTTTTTTCCCTACAGCTTGGATGTTTTTACATTCATTGTAGCCCCGGCGTGGATGTTTCAACATCCGTTATTGTTGCCTGCTTCGATGAATGGGAGGTGTCACGGTTGGGAGGTATTTGCATTCAAAGCTATATGTGAGAGTAGTGGAGGATATCAGCCATCTGAAACTATTCTCAAGTGTTGGGTCTTCAGAATCCAGGGGGATCCATTGCTTGAGGTAGGACTCTCGGCTTATAGCCGGAAGCCCATCATTACAGATATGGGGAGGATGATTCCACAATTTCTTGGTCTCAGTCCTAACAGGCGGTTCAGCTTACACCTGTGCCTCTATATCTGTTTTGGTGCTATCCTTCGTGTAGGGTATGGAGTGGACCATCTGGGAAGTATAATCTCATTATGCCAATAGTGGCGAGCGCAAATTTCATATCCAACATATGATGCCTTAGTATTCTCGAGAAGGTAAATCAAACTCGGCTTTTTCTTTCTCAACACTTATGGATTCTTCAAACAACGGACCCCCATCCCCTGGATACGCTGACTCTTCCCCGGCACTGTTGACGACCCCTGGCAAGTCTATTAAGGAAAATTCTGCTGTTGACGTCGGAACTGGAAAGCCCCATTCTACTGATATTCCAAAATTGAGTAATTTGGGTAGCAAAGGGAAACTTCGAATCCTTCATATTACCAAATTCCAATAGATACAAATTATGATAACCTATATAAAGCATTTGAGTGCTATGGATGCATAAAAGAAATAAGGATGAAACTTTAAGATGATAAATGGGATTCATGGATATCTTACAGTAGTCATGATGAAGCATTTAAAGCAATAAGTAACATGAATAATATTGAAATTAATACCTTGAATGTAGAGGCTGCTCTCTGCGATAAGGTACCAAAGGATTTAGGTGTATATTGAGGCCTTTTGACTGGTTGGAAAATGACGCTAATTTATCTATGCATTTCCAGAAAAAGCCAAAACCAGCAATGTGGCTTGTAGCTGAATGAAAATGGGTTATAGGGAATTATTTTAAAATATGCAAATTAATTCAGAAGAAAGTAGGAACTATTGCACCGGGAGATATATCTCGTTTTGGAAAAAATAGCTTCCTTATCCATGCCAAATCAAGCACACAATCTGTAATACTGTCCAACCTAAATACAAATAATGTTGATATTAAATTAGATGTCAAACCCCACCCAAATTTTAGTTACGGAAGGGGAGTAGTTTTTAACAGAGATCTGTATGAATTTACAGAGGAGGAGATACTGGCCATGTGTCCACTAAATGTATGTAAAGTGCATAAGATTCCTGGAACAGCAATGATTATACTTACTTTCCAGGATGCTGATGTACCTTTCTATATTACTATTGAAAACAAAATAATTAAAGTACGACCATTCAAGCAGAAGCCACTGCAGTGTTTTAATTGTTTTAAATTTGGACACCCGTCTAAGGTTTGCAAAAATGAGAAAATATGTGGTATTTGCTCCAAATCTTACCATGGAGAATGTGGACTTGGAGAGAGGTGTTCAAATTGCAAATTGAATCATAAATCCACAGACAAGAGCTGCGAGCTGTATAAGTTGGAAGAAGCTGCCCTATCAAATCTAGTTTGTAACATATAAGTGTGGGATATACCAAAAGACTATTAAATAAATCAAATACCTATGCTAAGATATTAAAATCAAATCCACCTAGTACTGCCAATAGCTTTAGAAAAAGAAATATACCCTCTGATAAAATGTCAAATGACGAGGTAAGCATATTACCTGCTGATGCTTTACCATGGTGTCTTAATACTAGGGTATTGCCCATTTCTGTACAGCCTTCGTTCCGCATTACAAAAACTAGCACAAACCTCTCTCAGGCCATGTCCTTGCCTGATTTGATGGAGGTTCCACTAAAAACCAACTTGCCTGATGCACCTGTAGTGGGAAAGGTGCGAAAACCTAGAATCCCACCATCTATTAATCATAAAAGAGAGAGACCGCCATCTCTCTCACTCCCTCCATTAGAAACATTAAAGTTATGACATCAAATAAATTTGATGTTTTGTCCGTTGATGTTTCTAATGAACCAGAAGATAAACAAAATAAATCCGAAATTCAAGTTGAGGTCCACCATCCGCTTCAACAAATAGATAAAAAAGACACAAAGAAAAACACAAACGTAAAGCCTAATATATTAAGACCATCTCTGAAGAAACCTACAGGTAATAATGTTAGATTAAAAAATGCTAATGGGAAGACCTCATCCAAGATGTCTTCCAGAAATAATCCATAGTTTTCTCCTCCATTTTGTAATGGAATTGCCAGTGTTTAAGGGCCAAATATGAAGAACTTGAGATCTTAATTCATGAAAATTCCCCCATAATTGTATGTCTAAAGATCATAACTCATGAACATTCCCCCATAATTATATGTCTACAGGAAAGTAAGCTTGATGCTAACACTCCTAGTCCTCGAGAGTATGTTGACTATAGAACACCATTTAATCAACAAGCAGGGAGCCATAGCGGAAGTCTCATATACGTTCGTCGAGATGTTCCCCAAATACCTGCAGGCAAGGGAGAAAATATACGATATGCTCTCTGTACTTACCTCTAAATGATAGTATTTTATATGGTGATTTAGTAGAGGTCATTCAAACTTTTTCTCTTACTGGGAGATATGAATGGTAGACATCCTTTATGGGGTGATATTTCAGCAAACACAAGGGGAAATATTATCTTGTCAGTTGTGAAGAATGAGGATGTGAGACTCGTTAATACAGGAGATCCCACGCACTTCCATGTTCAGACAGGTACCTTGTCATGCATTGACCTTTCAATTGCAAGCTCTAACTGCCTTCTTGATTTCGATTGGAGGACATTAGATGATTGGCATACTAGTGATCATGCACCAATCATTATAAACACCAACAAGGGTCTGCCTTTACAAAGATCGCCACGATGGAATCTTGACGAAGCAGACTGGGATAAATTTTGTGAGCTAAGTGATATCGAGGGGAGTGCAGAACAGGTTGAAAGTATTGATGATGTCATAGACGTACTGATTGAAACTCCATACAGCAGAAATCAGTTCGATTCCAAACACCACAGGATTATTCAAACGATGAGCAGTCCCGTGGTGGCCTTCAGAACTAACAGCCTTGCACAGAGCCACCAGAAAATCTCTTACTAGATTGTGTAGACGCCGTTCTGAGGAAAATTTGATAACATACAAAAGGTGCAGAGCACAGTTCAGTCGTGCCATGAAAGAAGCTAGATGCCAGTCTTGGGTAGCTTTTGTTTCCTCCATTAATAGTAGAACACCACCAGTGTTGAAAGTGAACGATCAGTATGTGACAGAAGCAAATGATGTTAGCAATGCCCTGGCTGATAATTTTTCAAATGTATCATGCAAGTGTGTCACAGCTCCTGGTCACCAGTATAGGAGCATTGAAGAGAAGAAAATTTTAAATTTGGCAACAGGAAGGGAAGAATCGTATAATTCTTCTTTTACTTAAAGAGAACTTGATTCCGCACTTGCTAATTGTAACGATACAGCCCCTGGATCTGATGGATTTCCATATGCAATGATTAAACATGTACATTTTAATACAAAGTCATTTATTCTAAGCATTATTAATAGAATATGGCATGATCATAGTTACTCAAGTGTTTTGGAACTAGCCATTATTTTAGCCTTTTTAAAACCCGGTAAGGACAAGTTTTTAGCAGCAAACTACTGACCTATTGTATTGACATCTTGTCTTTGTAAAATCATGGAGAAGATGGTCAATGCAAGGCTGATGTGGTACCTTGAAAAGAAAGGTATTTTATCACCCATTCAATGTGAATTCAGAAAAATGCATTCAGCAACTGATGTGTTGATACGACTTGATTCCTCTATTTGTGAAGCCTTTGCTTCCAAACTGCACCATGTGACAGTCTTTTTTGACCTTGAAAAGGTATACAGTAAAGTATACAGTTCTTAAAACGAATTATGAATTAGGATTAAAAGGAGAGCTACCACTATTTATTCACTCATTTCTTTCACATAGAGTTTTTCAAGTGAGAGTGGGGGAAACTCTATCAAAGAGTAAATGTCAGGAAGAAGGAGTTCCTCAGGGTAGTGTGCTGAGTGTAACCCTTTTTGCGCTAGCAATTAATGGGATATCCTCAGTCATTCCCCGAGATGTTCTCTCAACATTATTTGTGGATGATCTCTCAATATCATGGAACTAGAATGGCAGTGGTTGAGAGAAAAATACAACTCTTTATTGACAAGTAAAACTACTATTGTCCATTTTTGTCGTATCTGGGGATTACATCCAAACCCGGATATATACATTAAAGATCAAAGGATCCCATGTGTAAGTGAAGCTAAATTTTTAGGTTTGATATTTGATTATAGGCTTAAATGGGTTTTTCACTTGAAAGCATTAAAAGCTAAATGTCTCGAGGCTCTGAATATTTTAAAAGTATTGTCCCATACATCATGGGGGCAGACCGCAATAATATTTTAAAATTATACAAGGCCTTAATTTTTTCCAAAATTAGTTATGGATGTGAAATATACTCCTCAGCCACCCCAAGCCGGTTAAAGATATTAGATTCAATACAGCATGCTGGTATTAGATTGTCCACAGAAGCATTTAGAACCTCACCTATCCCAAGTCTCCTTTTTGATGCTGGAGAATTACCTCTATACCCATACCGAATGTCTTCTATTATTCATCATGGCTTTAGATTGCAAAGACTCCGTAATTCTTTCGCCTTTCACACTGCAAGCCTTGCAAGGCACTCAACATACTTTGAGTTGCGCCCAAAATCTCCTCAACCTCATGTCTTTCGGGTGAAACAATTATTAAACATTCTTGATATGATTAGAATTAAGGTGCTCCCATTTAAGGTATCATCAACGCCTCCATGGAAATTACCAGAGGTATCTTTTTGTAAATACTTTATTTGATTTAAGAAGAATATGAATGTCTTGGAATCCAGGTCTCTTTTTATGGAACGTGTTGTAGAACTTGGGGATTGACTTTTATGATGGCTCCAAATCTGATGCTGGGGTTGGATTTGGAGTACATAGTAATGGTTTTCATTGTAGGGGTGCACTTCCTCTAACAACTTCCATATTTACTGCCGAACTGTATGGCATACTAACCACTATTGAGAAAATAGTATTGGACAAGCAGGGTAATTTTACCATTTTTAGTGATGCAAGGAGTGTCCTTCAAGCTTTAGAAGTTTTTAATTCTAGTAACCCTCTAGTTTTAAAGATTTTAAAAAGGCTTTTTATTATAGGACTGAGGTATAATGGTTCGATTTTGTTGGGTTCCAGCACATGTAGGTGTCTCTGGGAATGAGAAGGCAGATTTATTGGCGAAGAATGCTGCATCCGACTCTGCCAAGAAGGTATCCCATTCTCTGTAATAATTTCCTACCTAACATCAAGAAATTGTTTTGCAATAAATAGCAGCAGCACTGTGACAGTTTACATGGCAATAAAATGAGAGAAGTAACAAATGCCATATCTCCTTGGAGGTATAGAATGATGCCCTGGAAATGGAGACGTCTCTTTGTCGTCTCCGTATCGGTCACACTCGATTAACACAAGTTTCTGCTGAAGGGCCAACACCAACCGTATTGCGACGACTGTTTAGTACCTTCAACAGTGAGGCATTTGTTGACCGAATGCCCCAATTATAATAACTTAAGAAATAGATATCTGTTTGAGGCTCGAGGTGAGGATGGCAGGTTCGCCCTTGCCAAGATTCTTGGACATGATGTGTCCTACTATGCGAGTGGCATTTTTAGATTTATTTCAGAAGTAGGTCTTCTGAAAACTATTTAACTTCTATAATGACATTCAACCTTTATGGTTTTAATTGAGTATTCTATTATTTTTTATATAAAATAAATATCGGGATGCCTGAAAACTTTAAATCAATCAATCAATTAATTAATAATTTTATGAGAAATTCTTATACCATAACCACTCGCTTAATTCATTTGCTTTGTCAGTTTCATATGCTTTCCTGTCTAAATATTCTCTCCATTCATTCTTGGCTCTCCTTTTGACCTCACTATCAATACTTAGCATGATCTACAGCGTAATTTTCATTACTTTCTCGAAAACTTCAAAAATCAATTTCTGTCTTTGTCTTCTAAATAGCGATTAGCCATGTTTGAAATTAAAAAAAAGCAAATGCTAAATCGCAACCTTCATAAATTTCCATTTGAAATGCGGTTTTTAAATATATCTTATATATATTCAGAATTTTTTATTGATAACTAGAAAGCAAATAGGGAATACTAGAAGATGAATTATAATGTAGAAAAGTTTTAAATGAATTGTTCTGATGAAAAGGTTTGTTATAGACATTTGATAATATTACTGCTAATTTTACCCTTTCACATCAGAAACGATTAAGAGTCGTTTATGTACATTAAATGTTAAGGCTATAAGTTCAAGATATATTTTGGTTTTTCTTATATTCACAACCAAACATCTAATCAAAATTATTTCTCATCAGCGTATTATCAATTATTTTCTCTCTTAATTTCTAAATTATAATATGATGCTGATTGACTAGTCTACAACGTGCCTTTCTTTTTCATTTGTTGAATGTCCTTAGTAATGTGGAACATTTGCTTTTATCTCGGAAGTGACTTATTCTGCTAAAATAGCTGGATAATACTTTTAATATTGATTTATAATACGTTATGGTGTTAAATGTATTAAATCTTAAGTAATCACTCCTAACTTCAGAATTATGTTCAAGTGTTCAATAATCTTTTGGTCCCATTTCTCTCATATTTCATCCGATAGATAAGTAACAAGATATGCAAATAGATATATCAAACTTTTCTTTATGATTTTTTTTTTTATGAATTTGCATTTGAATCGGATCTTTTTAACGACAGAGAGAGAGAGAGAGAGAGAGAGAGAGAGAGAGAGAGAGAGAGAGAGAGAGAGAGAGAGAGAGAGAGAGAGAATCTTCCTTTAATAGAGAAACTCTTTGCCTATTTCGGGATATGCCCAAGGCAAAAGCTCTACCACAAGACTTAAGTTTGGCGTGTAGTTCTGCGTTTGGTCTATTAAGCCATAAAAGACAGTTCATTCTGCTTTGATGGACCACATTCACTCTTCTCAGATGTTGTATATAGATTTAGATATTAATCTATGGCACCGTCGCGCATTTAGTTCATTATGCATGTTGCATAAGATTTTTCATAACTCTGACCATCCTTTACATTCAGATCTCCCTGGACAATTCTATCCTGTTCGTAATACTAGGCAGGCAGTTAATTCTAATAGGCACCATGAGGCTCAATACTACACAGTATTCTAGAAGTTTTATTCCAGCTGTTACCAAGTTGAGGAATGATCTTCCTAATCGGGTAGTTGAATCAGTAAAACTTCATAAGTTCAAAGTTGGAGCAAATATTTTTATGTTGACCAGTCTGCCATGAGTCTTTTTATAGTTTATATATGACGTATCTGTTTTTGACGTTGTTAATAGTTTGTATAGGACATATCTGTTTTGACGTTGTTACTGTTTTTAGAATGATTTATTGTTAACTTGTTCTCATCATTTATTTCTTTCCTTATTTCCTTTCCTCACTGGGCTATTCTTAGGCTTATAGCATTTTGCTTTTCCAGTTAGAGTTGTAGCTTGGCTAGTAATAATAATAATAATAATAATAATAATAATAATAATAATAATAATAATAATAATAATAATAATAATACTGTAACTAACTCTTATCTTGATCCCTCTTTGTTACTTCTACTATCTACACGGTAAGCAAGTATGTCTTTTTCTGACTAAATATGAACGTTAGAATAGTTTATTATTATTATTATTATTATTATGATTATTATTATTTCTAGCTAAGCTACACCCTAGTTGGAAAAGCAAGATGCTATAAGCCCAAGGGCGCCAACCAGGAAAAATAGCTCTGTTAGAAAAGGAAATAAGGAGATAATCTCTATAGAAACAGTTAAAATATACTATTTTAACAACAATAACAACATTGAAAAAAGATGTTTCATATATAAATTATAAAAAAGACATGTTAGTTTGCATTCATAGTCTGATGATATATTTATGATTCCTCTCAGTTATTCATATACGTTGATTTATTCATGAATGATTTCAACAGTTTTGAAGATAGACCATTATATTGGGTTCCCAATATTCTAAAGCACCACATAATTCATTCTAAAACCCCTTACGCAACTAAAACAAATGCATTCCATATATCACTTTCAAAGGTTTTTTTTTTCTTTCTAATACGCTTTCAGTTAATTCTTAGCGAAGTTTGGTAAGGATTTTTCAGACTTTCAAGTAGTTAAATTATTATCTAGATTATCAGCGAAAAAAAGGGTGAGAAATTATAATATACCCAAACATTTGCGTTTAGATTCAATGCATATAGAATATGAGTGTGGGGTTGATAAATTTATATTATCATGAAAGATCTGAAAGGTGTTCAACAAAAACTGGCAAACATCACTTAACCCACAGTTACCAAATCCAATACAAAAGAGAGTCAAAAGCTAAGATCCAAAATATGTACAGTTGATAAGGAAGAAAAGGAAGTTGTGCTTGAATGTAGTTTAAAGCAAAGAAAATTCAAATGAAATACTGTAAGTAGAAGATCATATTACAAAATCTAATGATCAGTCTTAAGTTTTGAGAGCTTTGACTTGGCTCTCAATCCCACGCAAGATTACCAAATTTCATTCTATTAGGGACCCAGCATCGAAGCGTAGTCGCACAAATATTACAATAAATTGACTGCGCAATTAGATCTTTATCATATTATAGCGTTTTACACGTCAATATATGTTTGCCATTCAAGTTTCTTGCGTTATTTCATACCTAATTACCATTGAATTACTGGAATTTTATCCTGTAATCTACTTCATCACATTCCATATATTAAGAGTGCATTCCCCATCAATACACAGGAAACATAGATATCCCAGTTTGAGATTATCAAATATGCACTGAACATTATTTACCAACCGAGACATTTTTTTATCACCACTTGTTTTTCTTCCTGTGTGATTGTTTCCTCAAATTTTTAAGTTTTTTTTTTTTTTTTTTTTTTTTTTTTTTTTTTTATCTTCTTGCCCTTCGTTTGGGTTAATCCAGTGTCCGGTGGTAAAAATGTGTAACATATTCAATTGATAGGATTACCAGGTAAATTTTGGATAATATCCTATACCAGAACAATCTTGAGAAAAAAAGTATAAATAATGTTCATCTCTCAATTTATGATGTTTATTATTTAAGATTGCCAAAAAAACAAAAACAAAAACAAAAACAAAAATTAAGTATAGCGAGATTTGAAAGGTGTGCCTTACATACTCTCTTAGGAAATGTAACTATATAATTCATCATAAATCTAAATGAATGAATGATTTGAAGTTCTCTGGCATCCTGACATCGAAGGTCATTGACGCTGATATCGTTTATTATCTTGTAGGTATTTTAGTAGTCACTTAATTTTCAGCCAAAATAATCTCAGCAGTAATTCCACCGTAACCAGGGGCTTTCCATCTCTTTGAGTTTTTTATTATATCTTTGATTTCAAACACACTGAATTCAGTCATGGGCACATGAAGGTCTTCCTCAGCTTCAGGTATATCAATTAAATTATTCCCTTCCTATCTCCTATTCATGACCTCACTAAAGTGTTCCATTTAACGTTGCCTTTTTTCATCTCCGTTGTTATAACAGATTCATCTCTCATTTTGATGGGTATATGTACTTCTTTCCCCCGTTGAAATTTCATTACTAATTCTATGAGCAATTCTTATACCGTAGCCACTGCCTGAGTTCATAGCTTTGTCAATCTCATATGCTTTCCTGCTTAAATATTCTCTCCAGTCATTCCTGGCTTTTCTTTCGACCTTACTATCAATACTCGTATACTAGCATGCTCTATCTTGTAACTTTCAAATCTTCTCAATTTCTGTCTCTATCTCCCTTTTATAGTATCCCAAGTATCTCATTTGATCTTCTTGGCTTTCTCCTTGTAACTGCACGTTCCAAAAGTTCACCATCTGACAGATATATGTTCATAACATCACACCATTCTTTGTTAATTATTTGCTTTTTGTCTTTGAACAGTCTCTTAAGTCTCCAAATCGACTCCTACATTTAACTGCAAATGTTTCTCTGCTCCTTTTCTAAAAGCTTACTTGTATCAAATCCAAGTATTCTATCTACATTTCTGTTGGGTGCTTTCAGTTTTGATTTCAGTGTGGCAATGAGGAGCTGATGATCACTACCAATATCTGCACCTCTATAGCTTCTTACATTTCTCAGAATCCTCCTCTCCACTCTTAATGAGATGATTCCTTGATGAAGTCATTGAGCTTCAGCATAGCATATCATTCCCGTGTTGAAACTTGGTGAGAGAGCTCTCGAACTTGGGGAAATTGCTCCCCCAGTTCGAATCTAAATTTCTCTCTCTCTCATCTTTTTCTTTCTCTTGATATTACTTCGACCTTCTCCCAATTTTATAAACTCTCTTTCGTGTTGCTGTCCCAACTCTGAGTAAAATTTCCCATATGTATATGTGGTTTTTTTAATGGAGTGGATGTTTTTACATCTGTTATTGCCACTGGCGTGGATGTTTCTACATCCGTTATTGCTGCCTGCTTTGATGAATAGGAGGAGGTGTCACGGTTGGGAGGTATTTGCGCTCAAAGCTAGAGTATTGGATGATCTCTGCCATCCCGAAGATGATTTGAACCTTTTTAGCAGAACTATTCTCAAGTGTTGGGTGTTCAGTGCTTGGGGTAGGAATCTCGACTTTTGGCTGGAAGCCCATCATTACAGATATGGGGAGGATGATTCCATAGGTTTGGGTCTCAGTCCTAACAGGCGGGTTCATCTTACACCTGTGCCTCTATATCTGTTTTAATGCTATCCTTCGGGTAGGGTATGGAGTGGATCATCTGGGAAGTTTACTCTTATTGTGCCAATATTGGAGAGTGCAAATTTCCTTTCTGACGTGTGATGGCCTAATATTTTCGAGCAGGTAAATCAAACTAATCCCTGTCTCTCTCTCAACCTCGTCTAATCGATTCTTTAAGCAACGAACCCCCATCCCTTGGATACGCTGACTCTCCCCGGCACTGTTGATGACCTCTGCTAAATTAATTAAGGAAAATTCAGTTGACGACCTAGGAACAAAAAAAGGACCCCATCTACTAATGTTTTAAAACCAATTAAGTCGGGTGACAAAGGGAAACTTCGAATCCTTCATGTTACCCAAATTCCAATAGATAATGATTATTATATGCTATATAAAGCATTTAAATGCTATGGAGTGATAAAAGAAATAAGAATGAAACTTGAAAAGGAAAAATGGGCATTCTTGGATATCTTATAATAATCATGAAGAAGCATTTAATGTAATATGTACCACCAATAATATTAAAACTAATAACTTGAATGTCATGGGAGCCCTATGTGATAAATACCAAACAATTTGGATGTTAATATAACGATGCCTCCCTAGAGAAAGCCAAAACCACCAATGTGGCTTGTTGCTGAGCCTAAAGGGAGTAATGGGAATTATTGTAAAAATAGCAAACTCATTCAGAAAAAGGTAGGAAAAACTGCACCAGGTGATATATCTCGTTTTAGGAAAAATAGCTTCCTAATCCATGCTAAATCATGCACGCTATCAGTAATACTGTTTAACCTCAAGATAAGTAGTGATGATGATATGTTAGATGTCAAATATCACAAAAAGTATAGTTACAGAAGGGGAGGAGTCTTCAATATAGATCTGTATGAAATTACAGAAGAGGAAATACTGGCCATGTGTCCATTAACAGTGCGGAAAGTGCATAAGATTCCTGGGATTTCGATGATTATCCTTGCCCTCCAGGATGCCGATGTGTCTTTCCACATTGTTATTGAAAATGAAAGAATTAAAGTTTGACCTTTCAAACACAAGCCCTTAATGTTTCAAGTGTTTAAAATTTGGACACCCTTCTAAAGTTTGTAAAAAGGAAAAAATATGTAGCATCTGTTCCAGACCTTATCACGGAGACTGTACACTTGAGGCCAGCTGTTTGAACTGCAACTCAAACATAAATCCACTGTCAGGAGCTGCGAGATTTATAAGTTTAAAGTAGCTGCCCTTAACAAATGCAGTGTAGAACACTTAACTGTGGGACATGCCAAAAGACTATTGAATAAACCAAACAGCTATGCAAAGGCATTGAAATAAAGAGAAAATATACCACAGGAGACATCAAATGCACGTAGTGCTGCCAGTGATTCCGAGAAAAGAAAAACATCCTCTAATGATAGTATGGTTTCGCATGTCAAGGTAAGCATATTGCCTTCCAATGCTTTGCCACAGTGTATTAAAACTGCGGCACTGCCCATTTCTATCCAATCCACATCCCCCATTACCAACAAGAGTAATAACCTTTCTCAGCCCATTACCTTGCCTGATTTGATGGAGGTTCCACTTGAAACTAAGTTACCAGGTGCACCTGTGGTGGGGAAGGTGCAAAAACCTGGTAGCTCACCACCTATTAATCAGAAGAAATATCAAAATTATGACGTTAAATAAATATGATGCTTTGTCTGTTGATGTTTCTGATCAGCTAGAAGTTAATTTAAATAGATCGGAAATTCAAGCTGAGATCCACCATCCCCCTCAACAATTAGATCAAAAAGACAAAAAGAAAATCATACATGCAAAACCCAATATATCAAGACCCTCTTTAATAAAACCACATGAAAGACTCCATCTAAGTGGTCTAACAAAATATAAACCCTAGTTTTTTCCTCCATTTTGCAATGGAATTGTCAGGGTTTATGGGCCAAATATGAAGAACATAAGCTCCTTATTCATGAGTGTTCCCCCACAATTTTTTCTCTGTACTTGCCTCCAAATGGTAACATTTTGTATGATAACTTCGTAGAGGTGATTCAACAACTCACTCAACCTTTTCTTTTACTTGGAGATTTGAATGGTAGACATCCTTTGTGAGGTGATGTTTTAGAAAACACGAGGGGAAATATCATATCATCAATTGTGGAAAATAAGATGTGGGACTCCCTAATACAGGAGAACCCACATGCTTTCATGTCCAGACAGGTACCTTGAGATGTATTGCCCTATCAATCGTAAGCTCCAATTGCCTTCTCAATTTCGATTGGAGGACATTAGATGATTGGCATACTAGTGATCATGCACCAATCATTATAAACACCAACAATGTTCCACCTTCACAGAGATTGCCACGATGGAATCTTGACAAGGCAGACTGGGATAAATTTTGTGAGCTAAGCGAAATTGAAGGGGATGCAGAACAGTTTGAAAATATTGATGATGCCATAGACTTACTGAATGGAACTCTCCATTTAGCAAGGGTAAATTTAATTACCAAAACAACAGGGTTATTCAAACGACGAGCAGTCCTCTGGTGGTCTTCAGAAATAACTGCCCTGCACAGAGTCACAAGATTTCCTCTTAACACAATTGCTCAGATCCCATACTGATAAGAATTTAATTATATTCAAGAAATGTAGAGCACAGTTCCGTCGTGCCATGAAAGAAGCTAGGCGCCAGTCATGGGTGTTTTTTGTTTCTTCCATTAACAGTAGAACACCACCATCTTCTGTGTGGAGGAAAGAAAAAAAGATAGCAGGCAAATTCACCCCCAATCCACCCTCAGTGTTGAAATTAATGGTCATTATGTGACTGGAGCAACCGAGGTTAGCATTACCCTGGCTGGTCATTTCTCAAAAGTATCATGCAAGTATGTAGCAGCCCCTGGTCACCAGCATAGGAACATTGAAGAAAATAGTTTAAAATTTTATAACAGGAAGGGAGGAGTCATGCAATTCTCCTTTTACGGAAAGAGTATTTGATTCTGCCCTTTTCACTTGTAATGATATAGCCCCTGGACCCGATGGAATTCCATATGCAATGATTAAACATGTACTAGTTAATACAAAGTTATTTATTTTAAGTATTAATAATAGAATATGGCAGGATCATGATTATCCAAGTGTTTTGGAACTAGCCATTATTTTAGCCCTTTTAAAACTGGGGAAGGATAAGTTTTTAGCAGCAAACTATCGACCAATTGCATTGGCATCTAGCTTATGTAAGATCATGGGGAAGATGGTCAAAGCAAGACTGAAGACTGATGTGGTCCCTGGAAAAGAAGGGTATTTTATCCCCTATCCAGTGTGAATTTAGAAAAATGCACTCAACAACTGATGTGTTGGGTAGAAGAGACTCTTTAGCTATGGTAAGCAGCTCTTCTAGGAGGACACTCCAAAATCAAACCATTGTTCTCTAGTTTTGGGTAGTGCCATAGACTCTGTACCATGGTCTTCCACTATGTTGTGTTAGAGTTCTCTTTTTTGAGGGTACACTTGGGCACACTATTCTATCTCGTTTCTCTTCCTTTTGTTTTGTTAAAGTTTTCATAGTTTATATAGGAAATATTTATTTGAATGTCATTGTTCTTAGAATATATTATTTTTCCTTGCTTCCTTTCCTCACTGGGCTATTTTCCCTGTTGGGGCCCCTGGACTAATGGCATCTTGGTTTTCCAACTAGGGTTATAGCTTACCAAGTAATAATAATAATAATAATAATAATAATAATAATAATAATAATAATAATAATAATAATAATAATAATAAGACTTGAGTACTCTATTTATGAAGACTGCTTCCAAACAGCACCATGTAACAGTCTTTTTTTTTTACCTTGAAAAGGCATATGATACTGCATGGAGATATGGTATACTTAAAACCATTCATGAATTGGGATTAAGATGAGAGCCACCACTGTTTATCCAATCATATCTTTCCCGTGGAGTTTATCAAGTGAGAGTGGGTGAAACTATGAAATGAAATGTCAAGAAGGAGTTCTTCAGGGTAGTGTGCTGAGTGTAACCCTGTTTGCATTAGCAATCAATGGGATATCCTCAGTCATTCCCCAAGATATTCTCTCAACACAATTTGTACATGATCTCTCAATATCATTTGCTGAAGCTAGAATGGCAATGGTTAAGAGAAAACTACAACTCGCAATTGACAAAATTATTCATTGGGCTGATATGGATGGGTTCAAGTTTTCAACAAGCAAAACTACTATTGTACATTTCTGTCTTATCCAGGGAGTACATCCAGATATATACATGAAAGGTCAACTGATCCCATGTGTGGGTGAAGCTAAATTTATAGGATTGATTTTCGATTCTAGGCTTACATGGGTTCCTCACTTAAAGGCATTGAAAGCTAAATGTCTTGAGTTTCTGAATCTTTTAAAAGTATTGTCCCATACTTCATGGGAGGCAGACCATAAAACTATTCTAGAATTATATCAGGCTTTAATTTTTTCCAAAATTATTTATGGTTGTGAAATATACTCCTTAGCCACCCCAAGCTGATTAAAGGTATCAAATTTAATACATCATGCTGGTATTAGATTATCGAAACCTCACCTATCCCAAGTCTCCTTGTTGATGCTGGAAAGTTACCTTTAGACCATTACCGAATGTCTTCCATTATTCGGTATTGGTTTAGGTTATAAAGACTCCCTAACTCCTTAGCCTCTCAGACTACAAGCCTTGTAAAGCACTCGACATAGTTTGAGTTGCACCCAAAATCTCCTCAACCTTATGGCTTTCGGGTAAAACAGTTATGAAACAGTCTTGATATAATTAGAAGTAAGGAACTTCCAT
>NC_090729.1:142495010-142502510 GCF_036898095.1 Palaemon carinicauda
GGATCTTACAGTTGCGTCCAGACAGTATGATATTCTTTTTGTGCTCAGAAACTTTGGTTTCTAATATGGGGCACTCATCTGAGCTCCTTATTGCTGGTTTTAAGAAGCCATCAATGTTGAAACGTGATGCCATCCCTAGGGCCAGGGGAATGGCGGTGTATATTAGGATCAAGTACCCTGCTTCTCATAAGTCCTGCTATCAATGTGGATGTCATGAGATTTAGGTAATAAAATTTTGTGGCATGCATAACAACTTTTATTTGTGTTCGATCTACCGGAATCCAGACATGGATGATTCTATCTTCGATTGTCTTCTTACCATTATGGCTAAGATACAAGAAGATGATAGAAAGGCTTCATTTGTCTTTGTTGGTGATTTTAATGCTCACCATAGGGAGTGGTTAAGTTCTATCTTTCCTACTGATCGCCATGGCTTAAGAGTTTTAGACTTTGCCTACGAATCAGGCTGTGAGCAAATCATAAATGAAGCTACTCACAGGTCTGGTAATTGCGAGGACCTCGTATACACTGACTCCCCTGGCGTTATAACCATTAAGGTTGGTTCTCCAGTCGGGACATCTGATCATGCCTTGATTTCATTAGTATTGAAGACTGATATATCATACTCTTGTAAAATTCATATGAAATCCCAAGCACACTGGTAATAGATCAGATTTGACCCAGAACAACTGTACTCAGCTTCGAGATTTTGCTCAGAGAGTTTATGCCTCAACTGAAAAAGAATACAATTTAACCATAAAAGAAACCCTTTCTGGTACAACGCAGGAACATGAATGGTGGTCTACCCTTAAATCTGCACTCTTTGGTGTAGATACAACAGTTCCTCCTTTACTTAAACCAGATGGCTCAGTCACTCACTGTCCAAAGGAAAAGGCAACCCTTTTGGCTGATGTTTTTGACAGTAAACAGAGCAATGAAAAACTTGAACTTCCTCATTCCTGTTTTCCTGAGGCTAAACTAACTAGTTTAGCTTTTCGATCCCGTGAGATTAAAGCTGTGTTGATGGATCTTGATGCTTATGGAGGTGTAGACCCAAATGGTATTTTTCCTTTGTTTTTTATGAAGACAGCAGATTTCTTAACTCCCAAGTTATCTGTTATTTTGCGCAAGTTAGCAAGAAGAGGAGCTTTTAGCAGTAGTTGGAGAATTGGTAGTGTTACTTCTCTATGTAAATGTTTTTGTGGTAGCTCAAGTCCCACTGATTACCACCCAATTTCCATAACTCCCATATTATCTAAAGTTTTTGAACTTCTTTTGGCAAAACGTCTTAATAGGTTTGGCGAAGGTAATCATCTACTTCCTAGTTTGCAATTTGGTTTTCGTAAAGTCCTTGGAGCATGTGATGCCCTTCTTACAATCTCCAATGCTGTACAGAAATCCCTTGATTGTGGTCAGGAAGTTCGTATGATTGGCCTTGATTTTAGTGCCGCCTTTGACCGTGTTAATCATGAGGCCCTTGTTTTCAAACTGAAATAGTTGGGAGTGGGTTTGTCGTTTCTTAGCATTATTATTGATTTTTTAAGTAATAGATCTCAAAGATTTGTTGTTGATGGGCACCATAGTGAGTATAGGAATGTGATATCCGGTATTCCACAGGGTAGTGGTCTTGGCCCATTACTTTTCATACCATATACACATTACATGTGGTTTGGCCTAGAAAACAAGCTTGTTGCATATGCAGAAGATGCTACTCTCTTTGCATCAATTCCATCCCCTGAATGTAGGTCTGGGGTTGGTGAATCCGTTGATAGAGATTTAGCTAAAATTAGTGAATGGTGCAAATTATGGGGTATGAAGTTGAATCCTAACAAAACTCAAAATATGATTGTAAGTGGGTCGAGGACGGTGGCTCCTCAACATCCAGATCTCACTATTGATAATGTTTCTTTAATCTCACTATTGATAATGTTTCTTTAAATTTGTATGACTCTTTTAAAATTTTAGGTGTGATTCTCGACAACAAATTTACTTTTGAAAAACACAAAGGTCTGTGTCTTCTTTAATTGCACAAAAAATTGCCCTATTGAGAAAGTCTTACAAGATTTTTGGTGATCAATCTATTCTGAAGAAGTGTTTTAATTCTTTTCATTCTACCTTGTTTTGAGTATTGTTCTCCTGTCTGGTGTTCAGCTGCTGATTCTCATCTTAATTTGTTGGACAGAAAATTACGGTCTGTTAATTTTTTTATTCCTTATTTAGATATTAATCTTTGGCACCGTCGTTCAATTAGTTCATTATGTATAATTTATAAGATTTTTCATAACTCTGACCATCCTTTACATTCAGATCTCCCTGTACAATTCTATCCTGTTCGTATTACTAGGCAGGCAGTTAATTCTAATAGCCAGGCCTTTTCCATTATGAGGCTTGATATTACAGAGTCTTCTAGGAGTTTTATTCCAGCTGTTACCAAGTTGTGGAATGATCTTCCTAATCGGGTAGTTGAATCAGTAGAACCAAAGTTGGAGCAAATGTTTTTATGTTGCCCAGGCTGACATGAGTCTTTTTATAGTTTATATATGACATATCTGTTTTTGACGTTGTTAATAGTTTATATAGGACATGTCTGTTCTGACACTGATACTGTTTTTAGAATGATATGTTATTAATTTATTCTCATTTGTTTATTTCCTTATCTCCTTTCCTTACTGGGTTATTTTTCCCTATAGGAGCCCTTGGGCTTATAGCATCTTGCTTTTCCAACTAGGGTTGTAACTTGGCTGGTAATAATAATAATATTAATAATAACGATATATACATACATACATACATACACACACACACACATATATATATATATATATAATATATATATATATATATATATATATATATATATATATATATATATATATATATATAGGGTATGTGTCTTATCACTCTGCCATTACCCGACACGGTTTACATCCAGTGTGTGCGTGAGTGTGTGTGTGTATATATATATATATATATATATATATATATATATATATATATATATACATACATACATACATATATATATATATATATATATATATATATATATATATATATATGTATATACACACATACATATATATACACTTACATACATCCATAGAATCACACATTGGATATAAACCGTGTCGGGTAATAGCTGAGTGTTAGAACACATCTCATGTTTTGTTGGTCATGCAGCACTCCCTATCTGCTTCTCACCAATCTACCTAGCAATAATAGGTATCAGCTTAAGAAGAATCCGAATTAATAACAATGGACTTACTCACTGGCTTCCTTTAAACCAACAGAGTGGATGTCAATAGACATTTAGGGTACTTTGTAAAATCATCATGGGGTCAGTATTAGCTGAATTATTTTTATCATAACTTATTAATTAGTTTAAAATCCAAAATGCCGTTTTATAAGTATCATATCAGTTAGCTATTGTAGATTACATGTAATTTAACATGGCTGCTTTTGAATTGATAGAGATTGCCAACCCAGGAGAGCCGACACAATAGTAATCGGGATTTATGTTGCTTTTCATGTAGTTACATTATTATTATTATTATTATTATTAGTATTATAATTTTTTATCAACTGCTAAGCTACAACTCTAGTTGAAAAAGCAGGATGCTATAAGCCCAGCGACTCCAACAGGGAAAATACACCAGTAAGTAACAACAGTAAAATAAAGATCTATACAAACTAATTTATAAGAACTTTAACAGAAATATGATAGGACAATGCACCCGAATGAACCCTCAAATAAGGTAACTCTAAGACAGTGGAAGACCATGGTACAAAGGCTAGGGTACTACCCAAGACTAGAGAACAATGGTTTGATTTTGGAGTGTCCTTCTCCTAGAAGAGCTGCTTACCATAGCTTAAGAGTCTCTTCTACCTTTAGCAAGAGGAAAGTGGCCACTGAACAATTATAGTGCAGTAGTGCAGTAACCCCTTGGGTGGAGAAGAATTGTTTGGTAATCTTAGTGTTGTAAGATGTATGAAGACATTGGAAAATATGTAAAGAATAGGCCAGACTATTCGGTGTGTGTAGGCAAAGGGGAAATAAACCGTAACCAGAGAGAAGGATCCAATGTAGTACTGTCTGGCTAAACTCTTTAGCAGCAGTATCTCAAGGGGTGTCTGGTTCCCTGGCCAACCTACTACCTACATGGAGGGGCTTAAATGATACTGGCTGATCAGTTGGGCTAGGTGTAGGTCATACATTTTTGTTCCCAAACAAAAGTGGTAAGTTGATAACCCCTTAGCCTTAATTTACTGAATCCAAATAATTTTCGTACTGTAACAACTTCAGTAACATACACCAGTATGGCAAATAAAGATCCTGCACCATCTAAATTCTGGATTTACAGGAGCAAGTGTTGTTTTTGCCAGGTAAGGAAGAGTGAAGAACTCAAGGCCTCACACACAAAACAACCACAAGAACATCATAGTTACATTAAGATTATGACTAACATTCCCCTCTTTCATACAATCAATGCAATGCCTATTGTTCTGGGTCCAACTAAACTTGTTGATGGATTTGACATTGAAGAAACTACGTCAATGAGATGATTATTGTTCTGGCTCTAACTAGATTTGATGATGGATTTGACCTTGAAGAAACTCTTAGGAAAAAGGCACAATATCACCGAAGTTGCCACCTTATGTTTAACATGGAACTGGGAAGAGTAAGAAAAAGAGGAGCAGATTGCACTCGACCAGACCCAACTGCATAGAACCATCCTTAAAGGCAAAGGGTGTTTCATATGTGACAAAGAAACTCTAGCCTCTGAACTCAGAAAAATTATGACGATGAACCTCAATAACAGACTTCTTGAATATGCCCAAACTTTAAATAATGGAAAATTTGCTATTGTACAGGAGCTCAAATACCATTTTGCATGCTTGACAGACCTTACAATAGAGAGAGGACATACCTCAGGGCCACCAAGAGACTGGAACAGAGACAGGGACTCAAAGAGGATGCTCACTCGCAGGCATTCTCAGAGCTAGGCATATATCTAGTGGAGACCATCATGCCTAGTGAGAGTCCTGCAGTCTTCTAACTTGCTAACATAGTTCGCCTGTATGCACAGAACCTGTAACAGCTGGGTGTTGATGGACCTGATGTTAACTCCAAAAGTCTTGGGAAAAACTGCTGTTAAAAATACTTCAGTTGGAAGTTCACAAGGAGGGAAGGGATGCTTTGACTTTCCAGAAAAACGTGGGCTTTATTTTGTCAGAAGCACCTGACTATTATAGTGAAGCTATTATCCTTTGCCAAGCATCTAACTTCTCGCAAAGATATATGCTGGACAGCAACTTCACATTTGGTGGAAATTTCCACAAAAGGTGCATTGAGCAGGCTCCTGCACTCCTCTTCTTCAGTTTGCTGTCATGCTTGAACTGGAAGCAGACGTCAAATCTCAATTTAGGTTAGGGACATCAAAGACATATATAGAAATTGCTCAGCTGCTTCAAGGTACAAAGAAGGAGAAATAATTCACATACACTCCAAAAATAGAGAGACCCCATGCTCTGCTTACATGGGTCTGTCTGTCAACACAAATCCCAAAAAGAGAACATGGTGGAAATGCTTAACAAGCATAGCATTAGCATTTCATACAGCAAGGTGCTAGAGATATTTGTGCATCCGAGAGATTCAACTGTCAGCAAGTAAGTGGAAGATGGGTGATATGTCCACCAGTTCTGGTAATAGGGCTGTTCACCACATCATGGACAGTTAAGGGTTGCCTTTAGCCAATGATTCCTGTACTTGACTTGTGTTGCTCTCTTGCAGAAAAGAGTAAAGGGATGCTATGTCTTCTTCCATGCCTTCAATGGCTCTGATGTCATTTCAGCATTCCATGGTAAAGGGAAGAAGTCTGCTTGGCTAACTTTGCATGTTATATTTGTAATGAGCCTACCAGAATTGTCAGAAAACTCAGCCAGTACTCACAGGTAGTGGATGGTAAAGACTTGGAGAATTTCATGGTCATGATGCACAGAGATCCAACACTGTCGGAGGTGTTGTTGATTTGAGGTTGAACTTGTCTACTCGAAGCAGAAACCATACGAAGACCTTTCTCCAACCAAAGCAGTGCTGAAGCAGCATTATGCTGCCTACCAGGCGGGCTGCATCTGGAATCAGTCAACAGTACATCAACCATAAATGAAGACTCTTTCCAACTGGGGCTGAATCAAGAAATGAGAACTGTGGCAGATTGATTGAACAAAGCTCCCATCCATTGCAAGTTGCCAGAAGCGAACCAAGTGTGGATGCAAGTCGGAATGCTGTGATTGATTTAAATGCTACTGTTTTGGTCTGACCTGTTCAGAAGTGTGCCACAGCAGATGTGAGATTTAAAAGCTTTGTAGTATACTCATCCAGGCAGCATGGCAGTTCGTGGCAAACAATTATATGTCTACTACCTACTTGTACATCCCATAACATGTCGGTCTGGTGGTGCCTATGATATGGGCTATTTTTACCCTAATATTATGGTACAGGAAAGATAGCTCCAAATTCGGATTCTACTTTATATAGTGAAAAATGCATGATATGATACTAAAATCATTTAAGTAGGAATAGTACTTTAAATTTTATTGCAAAATACCATATTTCTGTATAATTAATAGTGTTCACTTAAAACAAAATGGTGGGCATCTTGAATGTTTAGGTGGCTAACAGGTATCATCAAAGAGGAATCCCTAAGGAATGTGTTTGCCAATTTTATTACTTATTTCCAGAAATGATAGATTATTATCTTCTCCCTTAATAGGAGAGCGAAATCGATATATATATATATATATATATATATATATATATATATATATATATATATATATATATATATATATATACAGTATATCTGTGTATATGTGATTAAATGTATTGAGAGAGAGAGAGAGAGAGAGAGAGAGAGAGAGAGAGAGAGAGAGAGAGAGAGAGAGAGAGAGAGAGGAATTTTTTAAGGCAGATTGCTGAAAAGGGGTACAGTACTGAGAAGAAATTGGACTGAGGAGGGAAAGATTATATCGTTACGAGAAAGAGAGCTGTTATTGGCGTAAGGGTAAACCGTATTATTGTTATTATTATTATTATCATTATTATTATTATCATTATTATTATTATTATTATCCAAGCTACAACCCTAGTTGGAAAAGCAAGATGCCATAAGCCCAAGGGCTCCAATTGGGAAAAATAGCCCAGTGAGGAAAGGAAATAAGGAAATAAATAAATGATGAGAATAAATTAACAATATATCATTCTAAAAACAGTAACAGCGTCAAAACAGATATGACCTATATAAGCTACTAACGCCGTCAAAAACAGATATGTCACATATAAACTATAAAAAGACTCATGGCAGCCTGGTCAACATAAAAACATTAACTCCAACTTTGAACTTTTAAGTTCTACTGCTTGCTTCAACTACCCGATTAGGAAGATCATTCCATAACTTGGTAACAGCTGGAATAAAACTTCTAGAATACTGTGAAGTATTG
>NC_090729.1:142507510-142520010 GCF_036898095.1 Palaemon carinicauda
AAAATATAAATATTGAATTGTTGTGTAGACAAAGACATTGCAAGTTTATGTAAAGTACTCAGAAACAAAGACAACTGATAAAACCAACAAAGATTGATTTCTTCTAAACAATTCCGTACTGATACAAATATACTTCGTATTTACTGTATTTTAGAATTAAACATTGATTTCCGTCGTTATTGCCTTTCGAAATAGCTTAATAAAAAGCTAAATCATTACCTGCTTTCACAAACATTTATCTTCATACTATTGTCTATAATACATTACATTTGATTTTGGAAAAGTAATGAACTTCAGAAGAGATAGTTGAAAGTAAGACATTAAGATCCTGCTTAGTGTTCGGAGACGATTTTGATGGAGTTATGAGTATCTCCATAAACAATTTCGAAAACAAAACGAGACAGGAATAACAACGATCATCAAGCAAGTAAATTAAGTCTTAGGAAATAACAAGACTACGTTTGACTCATATTTTTCTTCGAAACCAAAGGTTTGAAAATAATAAAATCTGGAAAACAATCACGGCAATAAAACGATATAAACATGTTTTTTCACTAATGCTGCAAATTTTCAGCCTAATAACACGAATCTGTTTCCTTGAATTTGTGCAATGTAATGCAAGGTTTGCACAATTTCGCCTTCGAGGCATTTCCCTGTGCCACAACAAATTGTAAAACAAAACTCACTTGGCAATGACTTAAACACATTGCCTGCGGACGCTGGTCCCTGTTTTTAAGAGTAATTTGGCCTGTTTTTTTTTAAGATATTTTCAGAGCGTTCATAGCTAGATTATTGTACATATATACAGTAGACGACATTTTCCCTTACCGCTCTCTTCTCATCTTCTCTAATAAGGTTTTAACGTCTGATTAAAACCAAGAACTGAAGAGAGAGAGAGAGAGAGAGAGAGAGAGAGAGAGAGAGAGAGAGAGAGAGAGAGAGAGAGAGAGAGAGAGAGAGAGAGGAATAGAATTACGGTGATATTTTTCTTACAGAAAATCACTCAGCGAAACTTCGTACGAATGTATAGTTTTGTTTTGTCTTAAATAAAAGTATATTTCTGTTGGGGCACTTAACGGAAGACTCATGTGAACCGAATTGTACCGACTTATTTCAAATCTTATCGGATGCACGAAAGAGGAAGAGAACGATCTGAGCACGAGCAAGCTGCCAATGCAAAAAAAAAAAAAAAAAAAAAAAGCTTTTAATTTACCTCTGAAGCCTTGTCGACTGAAATGCATTCCTGCTCGCCTGAGGTTCAGGGTGCATATATAGAGGCAAGCATTAAAACTTAGGCCAGTATGAGTGTGCAGGTGCATCAACATGAATGTTTCCTAAATTTAGAAAACACTGACTATGTTGCCAAGCTTTTGTAGCTGCGATTTTGATTATACTTATGCTCTCATTTCCTTTACCTTTAGGAGAATTTAAACTCATTTGAGAGAGAGAGAGAGAGAGAGAGAGAGAGAGAGAGAGAGAGAGAGAGAGAGAGAGAGAGAGAGAGAGAGAGAGAGAGAGAGAGAGAGAGAATTCCGTTTAAAATTGAACCGGGTGGGATAACCCAAACTGAGCGGAAAATAGATCGTAAGGGTAGAATGTTGGGTTAAACCCTAAAAGATCCCATAACGATATTTATTTTAATGTTGTTACTGTTCTGAAAATATTTTATTTTTCTGTGTTTCCTTTCCTCACTGGGCTATTTTCCCTGTTTGGGCCCCTGGGCTTATAGCATCTTGCTTTTCCATGTAGGGTTGTAGCTTAGCAAGCAATAATAATAATAATAATAATGATAATAATAATAATAATAATGTCTTCCAAGACGGAAGAGTGCAGAAATGCGCTAAAACGAAAGCTGTGTGACAATTCCAAAGCCTGGCAATAGATAGAAATTAACAGTTACCAAATAAAACAACATAATGGTTTCTTAACCCCCCCCCCCCCCGCGTAATTGTTGAAAGTGGCGTCCTAACATGTGTTACAAGGTCGGTCTGGAGGACGAGTGCCTCTATCCTTTGGCCCAATGGTGAGCAATGTTACCACAATATCTACAGAAAGAAAAGCAAAGGTCATATTGTGGGCGAGGTAAATAAGACCGCCGTTAAAGAAAATGTCACCAGTTAGACTTATAGCCTTTGATTCAATGCTGTTGGAAAGGGAAACAAAGTAACATTCAATGAAATCATGAAATCAGTACTCCTGAATGTACTAACAATAAACTCTTAGGAACTGTAAGAAAATGGGAATTTTTGGCAAAAATTGAACCACAAATACATACGCACGCACTCTCAATTTCTAAATACAAATTCATCATTTTGAGACTTAGAAGTGTTGAAAAAACTGAAATATGGATTCTGTTTTCATCAATCTTCGTCATAGTGGATTGTAGAGGAAGGAGAATTCGACCAGGTTAGAGATGCACTAATATTTTTTTTTTTTTTATGATCAAGTATACAGATGGCTAAATAATTAGATTCATTAGCAACAACAGAGCAGCACACATATCGGGAGACGTGCTTATTTTTCTTCCACAGAGGGTTGCACCTAGGGGATTTTAGTGAGTTTATTCACATACACGTCTATATACAATACACACACACACACACACACACACACATATATATATATATATATATATATATATATGTAAATATATATATACATATATATATTATATATATATATATATATGTATATGTAAATATGTATATATATATATATATATATATATATATATATATGCATATATATATATATATATATATATATATATATATATATATATATATATGTCACAGTCAATATCTAAATCCAGACAGTTTGTTAAGTGACTGAACTTTTAGGCAATATGTGAATTGCCAGGTTCACCCAGTCATTTTACAAATTAGATAAAATTTGCTGACAGTTTATAAAGTGACTAAAATTCGAATATATTTTCTTGGCATATTGGCTGAAATGAACCCTGATACGGATAATTGGTCAGTTTACATATGCTGATAACTGGGTAGTTTATTGTGTGCGTATGTGTCTATGTATTTAACGTAGAAAGTACGGCGTGTTTTTAATGAAAAAGAGATGTTGAAGAATAACTTGGATTCAAGGTCATTAGGGCTGCTTGAAATTCAATACTTAAGTCTGATTAAGGAATGCAAAACTGATTCAAATCTGTAGTATTACATGCTTAGATATTACATAGTTCTTGTGTGTCGAATGTGAAAAGTTTTTCAAAATACGAAATGATAAAAGTCGAGCACCTGTTTATTTTGTGCACATTGATGAAGTTTGACATAATAAAATGTAGTCACAATATTATGGAACTTGGGGGAAGATATGGAAATATTACTCTAGATACTTTAGAACTGTTTAATTCTGTGTATTCAGTGTCAAAAGAAACGGAAAAGACTGACGACCGATTTTGTCAAAGAACTTAATTTGCTCATGAGACCAGGTGAATCTCGTTGACATGCAGTCTGGTGTCAAAGGTAGGTAGGTAGAAGTGGAAGATATCAAGATCACCTGAAAAGTAGTGCATATTTCGCCTGTTAACCCACCTTTCTTTGGTGTTGAGGCCAGAGTAGGACCTGGTCTACGCTCAACTACACTTCCAGAGGAAGTTTTGAAGACATTGGTTACTGAAGATGATTTACTTGGAACTTACACTTTTCCCTCGGACTCTGCCCATCTGCATGATTCACCTGAGTGCTCTGTTCATCCAGATCATCCACCCGAGTTTTCTACTTTCCAGAAGACTCATGAAGGGGCTCTACTCACTATGAGAATTTTTCTCATCTAGGTAGTGGTCTACCCGCACAGGGAAAATGTTAAGAAACGGTAACTGATTACTGAGCTTATTAGGCTCATAACCACAGGTCAAGTCTGTCACAGTTAACTAAATCCTTATCTGTGTGATGAAACTAAAAATTCATTGCAACTGTATTTTTTTTTTATTAAGATGGTTCATACGTCGGTTTTGCCTATCCAGACAGTTCACCCTGTTATCAGAATCCTACAGGTAAAATTCATGTGCTCCAAGAAAGCGGCACTTCAATGGTCATGAACAGCTGAATGCAAGCTTTTAGGTCATGCCCTGGGAATCCTGCAGACAATGTAACAGATCCCACCTCGTTGGTAGATCGAGATAAAGGTGATCCTCGGAATATCTTAGGTGATATCTTTACCTCCGTCAACGAAGTTGGAAGGAGATTATGTTTTCGCCCCCGTTAGTCTGTTTGTCCAATTTTTTGTTTGAGCAATTTCCTGGCCACAATTTTTCCTCATAGATTAGTAAAACTTTCAGGGATTAATTGTTTAATGTTGAGACGTGAAAGTGATTCAATTTTGAAAGTTCTAGGTCAAAGGTCAAGGTCGAGCAAATGGTCTACCAAATTAACTCTAATCTTAACCCCAAGTTCACGCATGGTTGTCACAGACTTCAAATACGCCTACCGTCTAAACTGAATCTGGGAAAGGCAAGCTGGTTTTCGAGAAATAAGCTGCCGTGGTGGAGGTCTGCACTCAGGGTGCTTTTCTGTAGATCGTAATGAAAATTACATGCATTTAATAGCCGAATGAATGAATATTTAAGGGATACTACAGTAGAAGAAGTCGGTTTGATATTTTTTCCTAGTAACTGTGTAGCCATGGTGACGCGATTGCAGACAAGGAAATAGGACTTCGTTAGGTAGTAGAGCAGGCATCTAGGTTTAGTACAATTGTACTCTAAGAAACAAGGTCAAACAAATCTCTGTAAAGCCTATAAAGAAGGTAACAAATTCAATGGCCATTGCCACTATAGTTTGACTTGTAAGACTAAATAATAATTTAATGTCTAACTTGTCACAGTTTATTCTTGCATAACTGTATTGTTACATTTAATTGTCACATAGGTTTTATTATCACATTTCATTGTCACGAAGATTTTAGAAAGGAAGTTTTCCTCAAGTATAATATTTGTTTGTCTGTATGAGTATACTACCCGATATTAGGCAATATACCAAGAAAATATATTGTAATTTTAGTCACTTTATAAATTGTCGACAACTTTTAGCTGATTTGTAAAGTGACTGGGTAAACCAGGCAATTCATATATTGCCTGAAAATTTCAGTCACTTTACAAAATTTCTGAATTTTGATATTGACTGTAACACACACACACACACACACACACACGCATATATATATATATATATATATATATATATATATATATATATATATATATATATATATATATATATATATATATATATATATATATATATTTATATATATATATATATATATATATATATATATATATATATAATGTGTGTGTGTGTGTGTGTGTGTGTGTGTAAACTCACAAAAAATCCTCATGTGTGTGTCTTGACCTCGAACCACAAACATCTCAATTGTTTTCTCTAATGGACTTTACGAAGTAGGGAGGCATTTTTCCGGAGGGTGACGGGGGATGGGTAGAGTTTTATCTGTACCAACCGTGTGTCACACAATTGTACATAATTCCTTTTGTATATATTATGCTTGTATCTTCGCTCTTCCCTCACACTAAAAAGAACCAGAATAAACATGTCTGTGTGTCGCCTATGTAACATTGTCATTTTCTCGAACATGTAATTTCCTGTTGCCTTGAGGTTTTGTATATAAAGGAGAGTGTTCCATAATAAATTAACTCAGTTGGTTGCATCCTGCCTTTGAGTTCACAACCTTCTCTCGGCACCGTCACATTGGTGACCCCGGAGTGACCACCAATGTGACGGTGCCGAGAGAAGGTTGTGAACTCAAAGGCAGGATGCAACCAACTGAGTTAATTTATTATGGAACACTCTCCTTTATATACAAAACCTCAAGGCAACAGGAAATTACATGTTCGAGAAAATAACAATGTTACATAGGCGACACACAGACATGTTTATTTTGGTTCTTTTTAGTGCAAGGGAAGAGCGAAGATACAAGCATAATATATACAAAAGGAATTATGTACAATTGTGTGACACACGGTTGGTACATATCCTACTTCTGAGGCTGCAGCAGTCATTGCCTGGTCATCATTGGTCCTAGCTGGATGGAGAGGAAGCTTGGACGCTGATCACAGCGTAATGAGATGTCCATTGTCCCATGAACAACATTTAAGCTTTTAAACTTTAAATTACTAACCATAAACATGTAAACCTCTCAAAGAGCAAAAATACCATTCATAGATAGCGTCAGCTTGAACGATGAATAATTATTAATTTAAATTAATATTTTGCGAAATGATTTCTTAAAGCAATATATAGCTACAGGAGATCCCAGATACACTACAGGCATCAAATTCATCACCCCGTAAATTTCTGATTAAAATCTTGAGAAATTCGGACTGAATCTCTTTTTCGAATGTTGAATTTCATCCCAGTGGTGTGACCATTCCGCCAACCTCTCCGAAATATAGTCTCGTTGAGGGAATAGACGTCCTATAATTTCAAGAGAAGAATTTTTCCCCGACCACAATTTTATCCAATCTACGTTGGTTTGACCTTAAAGAGTTACCGCTGACCTTTTCTGGTATTTCTAACCTTCGCTGTCGATAAAATCTATGGGAATCACACAACAGACTTTGCGATAAGTAGAAAGACCGTTACTATTTTTCTTTCTCAATTCCTGTTGTCGGATATAGGGGGTTGATTTACGTTGCTCCTGTTTTAGCTAACCAAAGAAATTTGTCATACTAAAATGTTTTTAAAAGTAAAATTTGTACACGGTTTGTTAAAGATGAAATCAATGGTTATAATTGTCGGTCTCTATATCTTCACTTATATAACAATTTACATAAGCAAAAATTAGTATAAATTTTAGTATTTTCTTTATTTTCCTTTTAAGATTCTTTTTACATGATACTGATGAACGAATAGAGTTATGAAAATCTTATGCAACATGCATAATGAACTAATCGATCGACGGTGCCAAAGATTAGTATCTAGATCAGGAATAAGAAATTTAATAGACTGTAAGTTTCTGTCCAACAATTTAAGATGAGAATCAGCAGCTGATGACCAGACAGGAGAACAATACTCAAAACAAGGTAGAATGAAAGAATTAAAACACTTCTTCAGAATGGATTGATCACCGAAAATCTATTGGATTGCTCAACACTTGATGACCTGGCCTATGTATTTCGATTGATCATGATGATGATTATGATGGTGATGATAATGATGATGGTGATCTTGACACCCATAACCCTAAAGAGCTAAGGCCGTTGTGGCATATGAATAGACACTTTTCTGTTTCCCATATAGTGGTGTTGTGCCAATAAAGACAGATGGCTAAGGGCTTGATTAATTTTTTTTTTTTTGTGATGGTTTTCTTGCGGAAGTGTTGGTAAACACACGCAATATATATATATGTTATTTTGTTTTGAAGATTTAGGTTATGGTGATTTGTTTGTCTGTGTGTAGTATTAAGGTTTTGTGATTGATATTTTTTTTGGTTAATTGAATGTTTTTTAGTATTAAGTAATTGTTTTAGTTATAAGAAATATAGTTTTAAGGTTATGTTTTGTTTTTATGTACTTTTTGTCCAAGAGTCCCGCTGCTGATAACGTAAGGGGAAAGATTGTATTGTGACAGTGATTGAAGTGTGTGGGGGTTGTTCTTGTGACATCCTGCCACACTATTATTTGCACCATACACTTATTTTAGCTAGATCTCTGTTAAGGGATTCAGCAATCCCAGATCTACATTCAGGGGATGGAATTGATGCAAAGAGAGTAGCATCATCTGCATATGCAACAAGCTTGTTTACTAGGCCAAGTCACATATCATGTGTATATAGTATGAAAAGTAATGGGCCAAGAACACTACCCTCTGGAACACCAGATATCACATTCCTATACTCACCATGGTGCCCATCAACAGCAACTCTTTGAGATCTGTTACGTAAAAAATCAATAATAATGCTAAGAAACGACCCACCCACTCCCAACTGTTTGAGTTTGAAAACAAGGGCCTCATAATTAACACGGTCAAAGGCAGCACTAACATCAAGGCCAATCATACGAACTTCCTGACCATAATCAAGGGATTTCTGTACAGCATTGGAGATTGTAAGAAGGGCATCACATGCTTCAAGGCCTTTACAAAAACCAAATTGCAAACTAGGGAATAGATGATTACATTCAGCAAACCTATTAAGACGTTTTGCTGGAAGACGTTCAAAAACTTTAGATAATATGGGAGTTATGGAAATTGGGTGGTAATCAGTTGGACTTGAGCTACCACAAACACATTTACATAGAGGAATAGCATTACCAATTCTCTAACAAGTGCTGAAAGCTCCTCTTCTTGCTAACTTGCGCTAAATAACAGATAACTTTGAAGCTAAGAAATCTGCAGTCTTTATAAAAAACAAAGGAAAAATACCATTTAGTAGATCTACACCTCCATAAGCATCAAGGTCCATCAACAGAGCTTTAATTTCACGAGATAAAAAAGCTAAACCAGTTAGTTTAGCCTCAGTAAAACAGGAATGAGGAATTTCAAGATTTTCATTACTCTGTTTACTGTCAAAAACATCAGCCAAAAGGGTTGCCTTTTCCTTTGGACAGTGAGTGACTGAGCCATCTGGTTTAAGTAAAGGAGGAACTGTTGCATCTACACCAAAGAGTGCAGATTTAAGGGTAGACCACTATTTATGTTCCTTAGGTGTACCAGAAAGGGTTTCTTTTAATGTTAAATTGTATTCCTTTTCAATTGAGGTATAAACTCTGAGCAAAAGCTCTAAGCCGAGTATAGTTATTTCAGGTCAAATCTGATGTGTTACTATTCCAAAGATGATAGGCCTCCTGCTTCTCCAAATAAGCACGTCTACAATCATCACTGAACCATGGTTTGTCCTTCACTCGGTATCTTAGCACGCGAGAAGGGATACTCCTATTAATTATGTTAACTAGATTCTCATTCAAAGGGACAACAGGATCAACACTACTATATAATTGTGACCAATCCAAGCACAAAAGATCATACAAAATCCCATTCCAGTCTGCTTGGGATTTCATATAAATTTTACAAGAGTATGATACATCAGGGACAGGCTGGTCTGTCTTCACTACTAATGAAATCAAGGCATGTTCAGATGTCCCGACTGGAGAACTAACCTTACTAGTTATAATGCCAGGGGAGTCAGTAAATACGAGGTCCAAGCAATTACCAGAGCTTTGAGTAGATTCACTTATGATTTGCTCACAGCCTAATTCAGAGGCAAACTCTAAAACTCTTAAGCCGTGGCGATCGGTAGGAGAGATAGAACTTAACCACTCCCTATGGTGATCATTAAAATCACCAACAAAGACAAAAGCCTTTCTATCATCTTCTTGTATCTTAGCCATAATGGTAAGAAGACAATCGAAGATAGAATCATCCATGTCTGGATTCCGGTAGATCGAACATAAATAAAAGGTGTTATGCCTGCCACAAACTTTCATTACCTGAATCTCATGACATCCACATTGATAGCAGGACTTATGAGAAGCAGGGTACTCGGTCCTGATATAAACTGTGGTGGATTAATTTTTTTTGTATTTTATGTTGTTTGCCAGATCGAGAGAGAGAGAGAGAGAGAGAGAGAGAGAGAGAGAGAGAGAGAGAGAGAGAGTGCTTATTCTATGTTTGGGTTCCCCCAGGTCCCTCAGTGTGAGGCACCTCGTATATCCACCAGAGAGTTGCTTGTGCATCTGCCGGTGTATTTGTCATCTTCCAGTCTTGGGTGGTCTGAGATGCATCTTAGGTGTTTATTGAGCTTATTCGTAAACACATCTACGCTCGCTCCTGATATGTTTCATAGATGAGCTGGCAGCGCATTAAATAGTCGCTGCATTATCGATGCTGGTGCGTTGTGGATTAATGACCTGTGTGCCTTCCTTTGTTTTCCTTGTATGGTTTTGGGCACTATTAGTCTACCTCGGCTTGCTCTTTCTGATTTATTTAGCTCCATGATGTTTTCAGTAATTCCTTCGATTTGTTTCCATGCTTGTATTATCATGTAGCGTTCTCTTCTCCTTTCTAGACTGTATAATTTTAAGAATTGCAGTCTTTCCCAGTAGTCAAGGTCCTTAAAGTCTTCTATTCTAGCAGTAAAGGACCTTTATACACTCTCTATTTGTGCAATATCCTTTTGGTAGTGTGGGTACCATATCACATTGCAGTACTCGAATGTACTACGTACATAAGTTTTGTAAAGCATAATCATGTGTTCAGCTTTTCTTGTTTCAAAGTGTCTGAATAGCATTCCCATTTTTGCTTTACATTTAGCCAACAGTGTTGCTATTTGGTCGTTGCATAACATATTCCTGTTTAACATTACACCAAGGTCTTTAATTGCTTCCTTGTTTGTGATTGTCTCGTTATTAGGTCCCCTGTATGCATATACCATTCTTTCTCTTTTTTTTCCATAATTCATTGATACGAACTTATCGGAGTTAAATACCCTCCTATTTATTTCAGCCCATTCATATATTTTGTTTAGATCTCTTTGTAATGAGTTCCTATCTTCATCACAAGTAATTTCTCTAGTTATTCTTGTGTCATCGGCGAAATTTCTCACTACTGAGTCTTTAACATTACAGTCTATGTCTGAGATCATAATAACAAATAGCAGTGCAGCTAATATTGTACCCTGTGGTACGCCAGATATTACCTGTGCTTCATCTGATTTCTCGTCATTTCCAACCACTATCTGTTTTCTGTTTTGTAGAAATTTTTTATCCATTTTCCTATCTTTCTCTTAATATTATGCTTTCTCATTTTTTTCTCTAATATATTGTGGTCTATCTTGTCAAAGGCTTTTGCAAAATTTAGATATACCACATCTGTGTCTTTTTCATTTATCATATTTTTATAAAAATAAAACAAAAATTAATCCTCCACATTCCTCCCCTCTTACTTTGTCAAATCTGTCTTACACAACAGTTACTTGATTTTTTTCATAACCCAGCCGCAGTCGGTAACAGGAATTCTGATTCGAGTAACTGGGCCTTCATATACTCTCTCATTCACTTCTTCCATATCGCTACCATTCATTGTCCTATTCCGATTCCCATCTATACTCCTATCATTTAATATATCATGCACTATCCCATCTACCTCACTATCATCTGGCCCTAAAATATCACTTATTTCTGTCAACAATTCATCCATTTTCTACTTTGATAAAAGAATCATTCATACTACTTATCATTCTCCTGTCTCTCATTCTCGCATTTGTCATACTTTCTTTTACATTTACCTAACGAAAAACCACACACACTATAGGTATCAATCATACTCAGACATGATTCATCTGTATTAACACATTTATCTTCCATGCTCACCTGTACATTTACACCCTATTCATGCATATTCGGATTCCTACCTATACCTATAAATTTTCCTTGCACTTTCTCCTCACTTACAAATTTCAAACGCCTCTTTTTCCTACATTTAACTAAAACTAATTGTTTATTTTCTAGCCCTACCTTTTCATGTATACTGGGTTCATACTTACTCATTTCCAACCAATTATTCATCCCATTCTCACGAACATTGATACTATTCCTTCCACGCACACAGGAGGACTCACCATGTTGAACCTTTGGTCTACCTAGTATTCCGAACATCCTGGCAGGCCTAATCCCTTCCTCCTACAAATCCGAGCTATACGCCCATCTACACCACATTCAGTACATTTAGCACGCTGCTCCATGCACATCCTCGCATAATGACCATTCTTACCACAATTGCCGCAAATCACATTTGTAAGATTACTCCTACATCTACTTGCTATATGCCCAGTCATACCATACCGATAACACTTAACCACTTTCCCTTTCTTACACTCACTAATACAATGCCCTATCTCTCCATACCCGAAACATGCTCCTAACGCCCTTCTACACTCATTCTTTTTATGCCCTACTTTCCCACACCTATAACACTTCTCTTCACGGACACTACTACCTGACCTATCTCGCTGCGCACTAGGGTTCCTATCTCTCCAAACCTGATTCCCTTGCCTAAACCCTCCATTTCTCCTTACAGGTATTCCCACATTACTCGCCCTAACACTTCTAACTACTACACTATCAGCTGCCCTTATCGGTCCTCTCATAACAGTATCTCTAAAACTAACAAATTTTGGCACACTTCCCTCCATTCTGGTTCTCCCATTCACAGATTTACTTTCTTTCATACATCTATCTAACTCGTAATCCTCAACTATCTCTAAAATATCATCCCATGTCAATCTTTCCTTCGTCCACCTCATTTTCTCCTTCCGTTTCAAATCGATAAACTCGGCAACATTCTCAGGTACAGTAGCTAAAAACTTCTTCATTAATTCCTTATTCTCAGTTATGCCTTCATCCCCACACTTCTTCCTAGTTAACGTTTCCAATCTACATACATACATTGATATTGCTTCTCCTACGTTCATCCATGCTTCATCAAAATCATTCTTATGTTTATACCTAACACTCCCTTTCATACGTTTTACTT
>NC_090729.1:142525010-142562510 GCF_036898095.1 Palaemon carinicauda
CATTTGATAATCATGATGAAGCATTCAATACAATCAGTATTATTATGAATATTAGAATCAATAATTTGAACATCATGGTTTGCTCTTTGCGATTAGGTGCCTGGGGATCTAGACATATATACAAACCTGCAGATTGGATTCATAAAGGTATAGAGGTAGTTGTACCCTCCAAGAGAAAGCCAAAACCACCAAAGTGGCTTATTGCTCAGTCAAAAGGGAGTACAGGAAATTTCTTCAAAAGAAATTAGGTATATATCGGTTTGGAAAGAACAGTTTTCTCGTAAGTGCCAACTCATAAACACAATCTGTTGTACTTTGCAATTAAAATACAGAGAATCATGACATAAACCTGGATGTAAAAACCTCGTCTAAACTTCAGTTATGGAAGGGGAGTAGTTTTTAATAGAGACATGTGAATTTACAAAAGAGGAGATGTTGGCCATGTGTCCTTTAACTGTGTGGAAAGTGCATAAAGTACCTGGAACCTCAATGATTATCCTGACTTTCCAGGATGCTGATATGCCTTTCCTCATTTACTTAGAAAATGAACGGAATAGAGTTTGAGCTTTTAAGCAGAAGCCGCTGCAGTGTTTTAATTGCTTTAGACATAGGCATCCATCTAAAGTTTGCCAGAATGATAAAATGTGTAGTACTTGCTCCAATGTTTGCCATGGAGAATGTACACTAATAGGCCAATTGTATAAACTGCAATTTGAATCATAAATCTACTGATAAGGGCTGCCAGCAATATAAGTTAGAAGAGGCTGCTCTCAATAAATCCAGCCAAGAGACTATTGAGTAAGGCACCAAGTTATGCAAAGGTATTGAAATCAGGTGGAAAAATGAGGCAGGAGACTTCCAACCCACCTATTACTGCCTATATTCCCCAGAAAAGAAATTCGCCTTCGTCGGATAAAATTCTGCATGATAGGGCAAGCATATCACCTAAGGCTTTGCTCACCTCTATTAAACCTTTGTCCCCCACTACAAAGGATAATACTAACCTCTCTCAGGCTATATCTTTGCCTGATTTGATGGAAGTTTCTGCGTGTTGATATTTCAGATCAACAGGTAAACTTCTTGAATCAATCAAAAATTCAAGTTGAGGGCCACCATCCTACACAAGAGTTAGGTAAAAATAACACTGACAAGGCTAATATAAAACCTAACTTATCAAGACCCACACTTAAGAAGCCTACAGAAAATATTGTCAAATCAAAAACTGCCAATGGGAAGACCTCATCCAAGATGTCTTCCAGAAAATAATACATAGTTGTCTCCTCCATTTTGCAATGGAATTGTCAGGGTTTAAGGGCCAAATATGAAGAACTTAAGCTCTTAATTCACGAGCATTCCCCATAATTGTATGTCTACAAGAGAGCAAGCTTGATGCTAATACTCCTTGTCCTCGTGAATATGTCACCTTTTGGACACCATATGATCACCAAGTAGGGAGCTGTGGCGTAAGCATCATATATGTTCATCAAGATGTTCCCCAAATACTCTTCTCTATTCGTACACCTCTGCAGGCAATAGTTATACAGGTTGATGTAGGGAGAAAATATACAATCTGCTCTCTGTTCTTGCATCTGAATGATAACATATCATATGATAATTCAGTAGAAGTGATTCAACAGCTCCCTCAACCTTTTCTTTTACTTGTATATTTGAATGGTAGACATACTTTGTGGGGTGATGTGTTAGCAAACACCAGGGGCAATATTATATCATCAATTGTGGAAAAAGCGAGGATGTCGGACTCCTTAATACAGGAAAGCTCACACACTTCACTGTTCAGACAGGTACCTTGTCATGCATTGACCTTTCATATGCAAGCTCTAACTGCCATTTCGATTATGATTGCTGGACATTAGATGATTGGCATACTAGTGATCATGCCCCAATCATTATAAACACCAACAATGGTCCACCTATACATAGATTGCCACAATGGAATGTTGACAAGGCGTGACTGTGTTAAATTTTGTGAGCTAAATGAAATCGAGGGGATTGCAGAACAGTTTGAAAGTATTGATGATTCCATAGACTTACTGAATGGAACTCTTCATAGAGCAGGAGTCAATTTGATTCCTAAAACATCAGGATTATTCAAACGACGAGCAGTCCCCTGGTGGTCTTCAGAATTAACTGCCTTGCACAGAGCCACCAGAAATTCTCTGACAAGATTGAGTAGACGCTGTACTGAGGAAAATTTGATAAATTACGAAAAGTGTAGAGCACAGTTCCATCGGCCCAATATTGGGTATCTTTTGTTTCCTCAGTGAACAGTAGAATCCCACCAACTTCCGTATGGAGGTAAATAAAAAAGATTGCAGGCAAATTTATCCAAAACCCACCACCATTGTTGAAGGTGAACAGTCAGTATGTGACTGAAGCAAATGATGTGAGCATTGTCCTAGCTGATCATTTTTCAAATGTATCATGCAAGTGTAAAGGAGCTCCTAGTCATCAGTATAGGAGCATTGAAGAAAAGAAAATTTCAAATTTTGCAGCAGGAAGAAAAGAGTCGTATAATTCTCGTTTTACTGAAAGAGAATTTGATTCCGCACTTGCTAATTGTAACGATACAGCCCCTGGACCCGATGGAATTCCATATGCAATGATTAAACATGTACATTTTTATACAAAGTTATTTATTTTAAGCATTATTAATAGAAGATGGCATGATCATAGTTATCCAAGTGGTTGGGAACTAGCCATTATTTTAGCCTTTTTAAAACCCAGTAAGGACAAGTTTTTAGTAACAAACTATCGACCAATTGCATTGACATCTTGTTTATGTAAAATCATGAATATGGTCAATGCAAGACTAAAGTGGTACCTTGAAAAGAAGGGTATTTTATTACCTATTCCGTTTGGATTCAGAAAAGTGCACTCAAAGACTGATGTGTTGACACGACTTAAGTCTTCTGTTTGTGAAGCCTTTGCTTCCAAACAGCACCCTGTGACAGTCTTTTTTAACGTTGAAAAGGCATATGATACTACACGGAGATATGGTATACTTAAAACCATTCATGAATTGGGATTAAGAAGTGAGCTACCACTGTTTATCCAATCATTTCTTTCACATGGAGTTTTTCAAGTGAGAGTGGGGGAAACGTTATCAGAGAGTAAATGTCAGGAAGTGGGAGTTCCTCAGGGTAGTGTGCTGAGTGTAACCCTGTTTGCACTAGCAATTAATGGGATATCCTCATTCATTCCCTGGGATGTTCTGTCAACACTATTTGTGGATGATCTCTCCATATCATTTGCTAGAGCAAGAATGGCAATGGTTGAGAGAAAACTACAACTCTCAATTGACAAAACTATTCATTGGGCTGATATGAAAGGGTTTAAATTTTCAACAAGCAAAACTACTATTGTATATATCTGTCGTATCTGGGTAGTACATCCAGAGCCGGATATATACATGAAAGGTCAACGGATCCCATGTGTAAGGGAAGCTAAATTTTTAGGTTTAATTTTTGATTGTAGATTGATATGGGTTCCACATTTAAAGGCGTTAAAAGCTAAATATCTTGAGGCTCTGAATCTTTTAAAAGAATTGTCCCATACATCATGGTGGCCAGACTATAAAACTTTTTTAAATTATACAAGGCCTTAAATTTTTCCAAAATTAGTTATGGGTATGAAATATACCCCTCAGCCACCCCACTCTGATTAAAGATATTAGATTCAATACATCATGCTGGTATTAGATTGACCACAGGAGCGTTTAGAACCGCACTTATCCGAAGTCTCCTTGTTGATGCTGGAGAGTTACCTCTAGACCGTTTAAGAATGTCTTCCATTATTCGGTATTGGTTTAGGTTACAAAAACTCCCTAAATCTTTCGCCTTTCAGACTGCAAGACTTGTAAGGAACTCAACATACTTTGAGTTGCACCTAAAATCTCCTCAACCCTATGGCTTTCTTGTGAAACAATTATTAAGCTGTCTTGATAAAATTAGAGGTAAGGTGCTTCCATTTAAGATATCATGAACCCCTCCGGGGAAATTACCAGAGATATCTTTTTGCAAATATTTTATTGGTGTTAAAAAAACATGACTGAATTTGAAGCTAGGTCTCTTTTTATGGAAGATGTTGAAGAACATAGGGAATCAACTTTTATATATGCCGATGGCTCCATAATTCAGCAGTAAATATGGAAGATATTGGAGGAAGTGTACCTTTAAAGTTAAAAAACTACTATATACTCCAAATCTGATGCTGGCATTGGATTTGGAGTATATAGTAGTTTTTTTTTTTAAACTTTAAAGGTACACTTCCTCCAATATCTTCCATATTTACTGCTGAATTATATGACATGCTAACAGCTATTGAGAAAATAGCGTTAAAAGAGGAGGGTAACTTTACCATTTATGGAGATTCAAGAAGTGTCCTTCAAGCTTTAAAAGGTTTTAATGCTAGTAACGCTTTAGTTTCAAATATTTTAGAGTGGCTTTTAATTATTGGCCTAAAAGGTATAACAGTTCGATTTTGCTGGGTTCCGGCACACGTAGGTGTGTCTGGAAAGGAAGAGGCAGATTCACTGGTAAAGAGTGCTGCAGCCGAGTTGCTACTAAGAAGGTATCCCATTCTCTGTAATGATTTTTTAACAGCAATTAAGAATTCTATTTATAAGAATTGGCAACAGCATTGGAATAGTTTAATAGAAAATAAGATGAGAGAAATTGCGATTGTTATATCCCCTTGGAGTTATAATGGGATGCCCCGAAAATGGGAGACTACTCTTTTTCGTCTCCGCATTGGTCACACTCGGATGACACACTAGTTTCTGCAGGGTGGTTAACACCAACCATATTGCGACGACTGTTCGATACCCTTGACAGTGAGGCATTTGTCGACTGAATGCCCCACGTATAGCACTAAAAGAAATAGATGTCTGTTTGAGGCTCAGGGTGAGGATGCAGGTTCATCCTTGCCAAGATCCTTGGACATGATTTGTCGTGAAATGCTAGTGGCATTTTTAAATTAATATCAGAAGCAGGTCTTCTTAATGCTATTCAACTTTTATAATATATTTACTTTTCTGGTTTTAATTGAATATTCTTTTATCCTTTATTTATAATTAATGATATCGGCTTCAATGACTTTCGATGTCTGGATGCCAGAGAACTTCAAATCATTCAATTCAATTACCTTTGGAATAACTAGCACCCAAGATCGATAGAGTGAAAGAGGACTGGAAAGGAAGTGCTATATTTTCCTAAAATGCATACAAGTCAGGGGTGAATGTCGCAGTTCTTAGAGGGGGTTTGATGTACTGCTGGGGTCCTTGTATGTAGACATATATCACGGCTAGTTTTATGCTTTTTGCATAGGGGATTTACTCATAGTTCAGCACATAAATTATGAATGTGTTGTCTAAAATCTAAAAAGTAATTGCAAAAATATTATTTCACCTAAAAGGACACTCCAAAGTCAAACCGTTGTTCTCTAGTCTTGGGTAGTGCCATAGCCTCAGTACCATGGTCTCACTGTCTTAGGTTAGAGTTTTCTTGCTTGTGGGTACACTCAGGTTCACTATTCTATGTTTCCTTATTTCCTTTTCTTACAGAGTTATTTTCGAATTGGAGACCTAGGGCATATAGTATCCTTCTTTTCCAACTAGGGTTGTAGCTTAGCAAGTAATAATAATAATCATAATAATAATAATAATAATAATAATAATAATAATAATAATAATAATAATAATTGTAAAAAGGAGAAAGTATGTTCAATTTTGTATTTGGTGTTCCGGTTTAATTATAAGTATATATGATTTACTTTCAATTCTATGAAGTCCTTAGAAAATGAATGAGATCTACTGTAGTGATGTTGGACGTGGTACGGTCATTTACGGATGTGCAAGCAGTGGCCAAAACAGAATTAACAAGATATGATTGTGTTACTCCTGACTCCGGGGTGATTAGAATCATTGCTGGTGTCTAATGTTCCGATTAGCAGGAGACCGTTTATGTTTAGAAACACACGTAGCAAATTAATGTAATAATTCAAAATGTTCTATTAATTACAATTGTAACTATCTTCAAATCATTCAATCATTCATTGTTGCTGCAATCATCATCAATTTGGGTTGGGGATATGGATATTTTGTGTCCATCACTTTTATATGTAGGTTAAATATTTGGTGATTAAGCTAGATTTGTTCAAACTTGGGTTGTTGGTCATACGAACAATCATTAGCAGTCTGCCGAATAAGAAAAGGAATTTTATAACACATTTACCGGACATATGGGACGAAATGAACTTTATGGGAACATTTTTTTTTTAATTACAATAGGTTGTTTATGCGTTCATCCGATATCCATATTATTATTATTATTACTTGCTTAGCTACAACCCTAGTTGGAAAAGAAGGAGGCTATAAGCCTAGGGGCTTCAATAGGGGAAATAGCCCAGTGTCGTAAGGAAATAAGGAAAAATATTTGAAGAACAGTAACAACATTGGAATAAATATTTCCTCTATAGACCATGAAAACTTAAAACAAACAAGAGGAAGAGAAAATAAGACAGAATAGTGTGTCCAAGTGTACCCTCAAGCAAGAGAGCTCTAACCCAAGACAATGGAAGACCATGGTACAAATGCTATGTCACTACCCATGACTAGAGAACAATGGTTTGATTTCGGAGTGTCTTTCTAGAAGAGCTGCTTACCATACCTAAAGAGTCTCTTCTACCCTTACCGAGAGGAAAGTGGCCACTGAACAATTACTATGTAGTAGTTAACCCCTTGGGTGGAGAAGAAATGTTTGGTAATCACATTGTTGTCAGGTGTATGAGGACAGAAGAGAATCTGTAAAGAATAGGCTAGACTATTCGGTGTTGTGTATACAGGGAAAATGAACCGTAAACAGAGAGTGAGAGAGAGGGATCCAATGCATACTGTCTGACCATTCAAATGACCCCATAACTCTCTTGCGGTAGTATCTCAAGTTTCTAGTAAATCTTAAAAACTTTGGTGAAAAACTCGTATGTGAACAAAGTAACGTCAAAATAAAAGAATACTAAAAAAATATCTACTTTTTAATATATGCGCGAGCACTCACTTTTCAAGTAATATGAGTATGCTCATTATACTTACAATATCAGTGATCAGATGGATTATTGTAGTTATTTTCAAGTCATAAAGTAATATTACGGAAATTATTTCGGCGAATACAAATAACTTGATCCTTCGGATGTCCCTTGACGGTAATTAGATGCTAGGATTTAAAGGGGATAAACGTAAACAATTACAAGTTTAATTCGAAGATAATTACAAAGAAACTATAAAATATTTCTAAATATGCAGTACTGTCGTGCAGAAGCAAAGCTTTTATTTTTCTCGATCAGTCTTACGCGACAAAATCACGATGTTATTTTCTATAAAAAGAATTACCATAACGTCAGACGTATAACAGGATTAATTTCGAAACTATGACCTCAAGCTGAATAAGATCACTTTTTTACTAATGCTTACAACTAAAAATGAATCTAGATAGACCAATCACCTGCCTATTTCATTAAGCTATTGAATATAAATTCAGAACACGATGGTGTTCACATCCACTATTTGTATCCGTTCTCGATATGACCTTTTGAGTAGGGAAATAGGTTGCATATCAGTAATAGCTGTATTTTAGTTATAAGAAGCGTTGATTGATAATCTTATTAGGCGATTGGTCCTTCATCACTTTAACAATTTCTAAAAATTCCGAATATTATCCGTTTTTCTCATGTCTGAATATCTCAGGGACTGATACATATGTTTATCTCTCTCTCTCTCTCTCTCTCTCTCTCTCTCTCTCTCTCTCTCTCTCTCTCTCTCTCTCTCTCTCTCTCTCTCTCTCTCTTTTGTGAGTAAAGCTAAGAAGTTTCGAAGGAATTCCCACGAGAGGTTACGTGAATCATCCTTTGTATTTGAACCGGCTGCAATCTTGACGTGTTTTCAATGGTGGACATTTCTCCACCTTTAACCAAGTGAGGTAACGATGAAACACCGATATTGAAGGTGATGTAGGACAAGGAATTGGAATAGCTTGAGCTTCAGTTTCACTTCCTCTAATTCTTTCCAACACTTACATGACACACACACGCGCGCGCGCACACACACACGCACACACACACACACACACACACACACACACACACACATATATATATATATATATATATATATATATATATATATATATATATATATATAGAATACTTGTCCTAACTGAGGGTACCACCAGAAAGTGCGCAATTGTTACTTCAAAATTCCTCCTTTAATTGCTCAATTGTGGATGAAACAAGTTTGCAGTAAAACTTCCACAGTATTAGTTGCATCATTCATTTATACCGTGAACGCTCATCTGTAGTTCGCTTAGACCTTGCACATATTTCTCCATTCAGCCCTAACATAATGCATTCTTACATTTCCTAAACATCAAGGCCCTTCTTTCCCCTACATCTTTCACACTATCTTGCCATCTCCTTTTATAGGTCTCCATAACCTACTACCTCTTAACTTCTGAATTATATAATTGCCCCATTCTAGTCCATTCTCTGTATTTGACCAAACTGTCTCAATATATTATTGGTTTTGCTAACCTTTTTACTACTTTTTAGTGTCTGAACATTGCTTACACCACATATAGTATACAAATAATTTATTTCAACAGATTTAACCATTTTTGTTTCATTATCAGTAATATCTACACTTAACTTTCGGTCCCCAAATTTTTAGGCCCTTTAAAAAAAATGTCTGCAGGACATAATGCAGCAGGCACTATGACTGGCAAGTGTCACTTTTTACTCTATTGTATCTTTCATTTTAGTTCGGATAAAGTAGCTTCCTTCTGTACCTTTTATGATTTTTCCAGAGCAGAGAGGGGTGGGGGCCGGTTAACTTTGGGCTTGTCTGGCAAACATAATACAGTAGATAGTTTGTGCGGCATTAGCCATTCTGAATTCCCTGAGATGTGCAGAAGTACATAAACTTTTTTTCAAATGGTACCAAGAATGTTTGGTCTAGCCAATGTTTAGGTTAAATTTTTGTTTCTGTCAGACGTAATGCAACAACCAGTATGTCTAGTAAGGGTCACTTTGCACTACGTAAGATGTTATCTTTCATTCTGGAGTAGTATTATTCAATATTTTATGTTTTATCTGCGTCAATTTTCCAGAGCAGAGGGTGGGGTCAACTTTGAGCGTGTCTAGCAGGCATAATGTTTGACGTTGGTTAATCCGAACTCCCTGAGATGTGTAGAATTACATAAACTTTGCTTGGTCCAGTCTCTTTTTAGGCCTAGTTTTGTTTTGTTTCTGGCCGGCCTAATGCAGCAGAGATTTAGTCTGGCATGGATCATTTCTTAATCCGTGTGATGTGTAAGGTACCCTGAAATACATTGTGTGTGTGGTACGTATCTACTTTTTATCAAGCTGATTTTTTAGCCCACTTGTTGGTCCCCAGGGCCCTAACACAGCAGGTGGTCCCCGGCAAACATGTAGGTCTTCATATGCCCGACCATTTTCTATGTGACCCTGTACCCCACAATTGGAACCACTTTGGTCTGACCAAACACGCCCTGGCTATTCCTCTATATCTTATGTAAATGGATTGTTTGTAATTTAATTTTTGAAGCCAAATATTTTTTTATATAGAAATAGTGGCCATAGGGCTAAGACAAGGTTGTGTTCTGTTCCAGTGGCTGTTTGATATTTTAATGACTAAAGTGCTATGAATATTTAGAGAGAGAATGGTAGGTGGATATGAGAAAAATGTTTGATATAGAAATAAGTTGAAGAATTTGAAGCTATTGGAAGCCAGGCAGGGTAAGTAATGAATAAGGATATTGAGGATGAAAGAATATGGCGGTGTTGATTCACATAGGAATTAGAGAGGATGAGAGAAGTCAGCCACCGAATAGATGAAGGAAGGAAGTCACCCAGTGTGTGCAAACTCTTTTAAAAATGAAATGTGCTTCCTGTGTCTGGTTGTTTTTTTTATATATGAACTCACGAAAGTTGTTTAAGTTTTCCAAGTACAGTGCTTTGTCACTCATTGTAATTTGTTTAAACATGCAAATGTTAATGTAAATTGATGAATCATTTATTGATGAAAGGACATGTCAGTTGTGGGGAACCAAGTTTCTTTAGCCTGTCAGACTGAAAGCCTTGTAAGGCACACAACATGCTTTGAGTTACACCCAAAATCCCCTCATCCGTAGGGTTTTTGGGTGAAACAATTGATAGACAGTCTTGATATAGTTAGAACTGAGGTGCTTCTATTTAAGGTATCATCAACGCCTCTGAAGAAATTACCAGTGGTATCTTTTTGTAAATATTTTATTGGAGTTGAAAAGAATATGACTGACTTAAAAGCCAGTTCTCTGTTTTTGGAACATGTTGCAGAACATAAGGAATCGACTTTTATAATACTGATGGCTCCAAATCTGATACTGGCGTTGGATTTGGAGAATATAGTAATGGTTTTAGTTGTAGAGGTGCTCTTCTTCTAACAGCTTCCATATTTACGGCCGAACTATATGGCATACTAACCGCTGTTGAGAAAATAGCGTTGGAAGAGGGGGTTAATTTTACTATTTTTAGTGATGCAAGGGGTGTCCTTCAAGCTTTAGAAGTTTTTAATTCTAGTAACCCTATAGCTTTAAAGGTTTTAGAATGGCTTTTTATCATTGGACTGAGAGGTATAACAGTTCAATTTTGCTGGGTTTTGGCACACGTAGGTGTGGAAACGAGAAGACAAATTTACTAGCAAAGAATGCTGCTGCTGAGTTACGACCAGGAAAATATCCCATTCTTTGTAGTGATTGTTTACCTAACATTAAGAATTGGATTTCTAATAGTTGGCAACAGCATTGGGATGTTTTGGTTGAAAATAAGATGCGAGAGGTAACGAATGTTATATCCCCCTGGAAGTATAACATGATGCCCCGAAAGTGGGAGACTACTCTTTGTCGTCTCCGCATTGGTCACACACGGTTGACACATGAATATCTGCTTACTGGCCAACACCAGCCATATTACGACGACTGTTTGGTGCCCTTGACAAAGAGGCATTTGTTGACCGAATACCCCACTTATAGTAGTGAAAGAAATAGATATCTGTGTGAGGCTCGAGGTGAGGATGGCAGCATCAGGGTACGGAGTAAGTGAATTATCTTTTGATATGCATTAGCAGAGGCATCTTAAATGACATGATTTCATTACATTAGAATTGGCCAGTACGTCTCCGTGGTACTTAAGATTATTGTAATAGATTAGCAGTTACTGCATAATGTTTGCGTATTATCATAGTGACCCATGATTGATAGTGATCTCTTTAGTTGTTCATATAGTTTATGAATTTCATTTTAATATCTAGGAAATGCTAAGATTTTCAAATAGTTGTTCATATAGTTTAGGAATTTCTTTTTAATTTCTAGGAAATGGTAAGGTTTTCATATAGTTGTTCATATAGTTTATGATTTTATTTTAATATCTAGGAAATGGTATTGTTTTCATACATGAGTCGTCGTTAACAAAAAAATTGTATATCCACGGATTTTCTAAGTGATAACATACACGTCACTTTACATGAAAAGGAGCAAATCAAAGAATTCATGAAATACTGAAAGTGGCAGAGAATATACGATTTTGAGGAGAAAAAAATGACCCGTACAAAATCTTTGGCTTATTAAGCCTGGTGATTGTAAGGGCGAGAGAGAGAGAGAGGGGAAGACACTCGATTCAAGAAGTTCTCTGTAGTCATGAGGAAGGTAACTCGTGTAAAAGAACTATGAAGGAAACTCCATAAATAGAGGTAAGTACCCATTCAATAACATATGAAGCATGCATTAGTCAAAACATAATGAAAAGCCAGATTAAACATAATGTTATCCTTTATAATATTGTTTTATCTAATGCTGTGGCCAAAATAATAATGATTGAATTGAGCAGTTCAGTTTCTAAACTCTTAGATATTATTGTGAAGAAAGTTAAAGAATGTGACAGACTAGACTCACATTATTATGAACACTAAACTTAAGTCGAACTAAGGGTGAGCTACAGAAGAGGGATGAAGAAGGAAAGCAGGTAATAATGAGCAAAGCTTGTAAAAACTTCAAGGATATCAATAGGGGAGGAAAATGGGCATGGGGGACAATCGGCTTTCTTGAAACAACACAAAAAACTATGGAATGAACAGGACTAATGTAAAATTGACTTAAGTTGATATGTTAAACATTTTAATTCTCTTCACAGTTTGGAGAAGTGAATTCATGAAAACAGGATTCCGGTTACCACGATCCTGTGCTAGAAACTATTAAAGCACCATAGATGTTTATAAACTTAAAAATTTTTTCTCAGTTACATTTACTACCTATCTGCTACATAACTGAAAATTGATGGTTTTTAAAAAGTTTTGTATCAAATATTTTTGTTTTCATTTTCTTAATCTTATTCGGAAAAAAAACTTTGGAAGTATTGAATCTAGCATTCAGATATAAGAGAAATAGATGTGGTAATCTGATTCACCGTAACTTGTGTTGTTGTTTTGAAGCAATGGAACAATAGTTTCCGTATGTCACAACTGAAGCTGACAAAGGAAATATGGGCTTATAAATTCCAAATAGGAGACTAAGCAATGGGCTGAAATTTTTTTTAATAATCTTTGCTAAAATATTAAATAAAATGCATAACGTAGCTTATCTGTTGAAAGCAAATCTAGCGTGGGTAATATCTACGATATTTGCATAAATTAGTAACATGGCTTCTGCAAGTATGCCACTCGTACTGGGTGCCACCTTTTGCAGGTGTACTGATGTGCATAAATATCATAGGCTGTCCCTATAAGAAAGAGCTTGAGCTGAAATATTACCAGTTTGACTATTTGTATTTCTGAAATGCTGGAGATAAATGGTAAGTATTATAATTTCAACGTACAGTTTTCTCTGTGTCTCCCTTTGCATGTGCATATATATATATATATATATATATATATATATATATATATATATATATGTATATATATATATACATATATATAGTATATCTAAATTTACACACAAACACAGATATGTAATTTATGTACATACATGCATATATACTGGATGTATATACAGTATATATATATATATATATATATATATATATATATATATATATACATATATATAATTTATACATACATATATATATATATATATATATATATATATATATATATGTGGATGAAAATCAACAAAATATCGTGTTCAAATAGAAATAAATTTCTACCTCATACTTGGGATCGAACCCTAGCCCCTTCGTATGAAAGGCCAGGTCGCTTCTAACCATGCTACTAGAGGCTCGAAAAGAAGTCGGAACCTAAATGCTACCTGCAGTTCAGGATTTACCTGGTGAAACATCAATCTCTTACCAGCGAGTTTTCCCCGACTTCCCGGCCCACTAGGTGACACGATAGCTTTTTTAGTTGGAATTACCCCTAATAAGTCCATATGGATGAAAATCAACGCAATATCCTGTTCAAATAGAACAAATTTCCACCTCATACTTGGGATTGAACCCTAGCCCCTTCATATGAAAAGCCAGGTCGCTTCTAACCTTGCCACCAGAAGCTCTAAAAGAAGTCGGAACCTAAATGCTACCTGCAGTTCAGGATTTATCTGGCGAAACATCAGTCTCTTAGCAGCGAGTTTTCCCCAACTTCCCGGCTCACTAGGTGACACAATTGATAGCTTTTTAGTTGGAATTACCCCTAATGAGTAAATATGGATGAAAATCAACACAATATCATGTTCAAATAGGAATAAATTTCTACCTCATACTTGTGATCGAAGCCTAGCCCCTTCATATGGAAGGCCAGGTTGCTTCCAATGATGCCACCAGAAGCTTTAAGAGAAGTCGCAACCTAACTGCTACCTGCAGTGTAGGATTTATCTCGTGAAACTTCAGTTTCTTACCAGCGAGTTTTCCCCGACTTCCCGGGCCACTAGGTGACACAATTGATAGTTTTTTTTGTTGGAATTACCCATAATGAATCAATATGGATGAAAATCAACACAATATCGTGTTTAGATAGAAATAAGTTTCTACCTCGTACTTGGGATCGATCCTTACCCCTTCAAATGAAAGGCCAGGTCGCCTCCAACCATGCCACCAAAGGCTCTAAAAGAAGTCGGAACCTAACTGCTACCTGCAGTTTAGGATTTACATAAACTTTTAGAGCCTCTGATGGAATGGTTGGAAGCAACCTGGCCTTTCATTTGAAAGGGCTAGGGTTCGATCCCAAGTATGAGGTAGAAATTTATTTCTATTTGAACACGATATTGTGTTGATTTTCATCCATATTGACTCATTAGGGGTAATTCCAACTAAAAAGCCATCAACTGTGTCACCTAGTGGGCCGGGAAGTCAGGGAAAACTTGCTGGTAGGAGGCTGATGTTTCACCAGGTAAATCCTGAACAGCAGGTAGCAGTTAGGTTCCAACTTCTTTTAGAGCCTCTCGTGGCATGGTTGGAATTGACCTGGCCTTTTATATGAAGGGGCTAGGGTTCGATCATAAGTATGAGGTAGAAACTTATTGCTATTTGAACAGGATATTGTGTTGATTTTCATTCATATTGACTCATTAGGGGTAATTACAACTAAAAAGCTATCAATTTTGTCACCTAGTGGGCCGGGAAGTCAGGGAAAACTTGCTGGTAGGACACTGATGTTTCACCAGGTAAATCCTGAACTGCAGGTAGCAGTTAGGTTCCTACTTCTTTTAGAGCCTCTGGTGGCATGGTTGGAAGCGACCTGGCCTTTCATATGAAGGGGCTAGAGTTCGATCCCAAGTATGAGGTATATATATATGTATATATATATAATATATATATATATATATATATATATATATATATATATATATATATATATATATATATATATATATATGTGTGTGTGTGTGTGTGTGTGTGATTGTGTCTATATACAATAACAACAACAAATGCAGGATAAAGGCCTCAGACCTGTATTTATTCAGGTTTGGGTTTTGACCAGTCTTCATCACCGCACTGGCCAATGCGGATTGGTGATAGTGAGAGATTTGTCTGATCGCTCTCAGCAAACTGACCTAGTATGGGTGTCCCTGTCTAGTAGAGTTGTGCCGATCATGGCGATACAGAAACCCTTTCACTACGTTAAGTTACCCACACCCGGAAAGTGTGTGTGTGTGTATATATATATATATATATATATATATATATATATATATATATATATATATATATATATATATATATATATATATATATATTCATTCAAATAACCCATATATTTTTGATGATTCAATGTCTGCATTCTCTTAACGACCTCAGGATCAGAGCCCCAGTCAAAAAACATAAGATTATATGCATTTGTTTTGATTGATTTCTATGGCAAAATAGGTCAAAATAAAAGAGGAGCATCGGCTGTATGCAAATTTGGATTCGACACAAGAAATGACAGAGGAAATATACGTAGAATTTGCTAAACAAACCATAAAAAGATGATATATTTCTCAATTAAACGTCGTTTTTTTTTCAGTATAACATCTATAAATGTCTTGTGGCCAACACATTCCTTCCATTATTGGAGCATCTTTAAGCAATCTAATTACTTGTATTGAATTTTTCTTTATGATCTCCCATATATGCCTATTTCAGTCTCTTAAAAACACTTTGATCGATTGAAACTCTTTATTAGGCTATTGAACGTCAAAAGGCTTAACACTTGCCTGAAATTTTGCAAATTTCGAACTACGGCGTTTTGACTATCTTTGATCGGTTATCCATGTGTGCTTTCACTCATGTGCATTTGAACATTGTTTGTGTACATCGGAGATGCTGTGGCTGTGCGCCGCTCCTCTACTTGGTCTCCTCATAATCTGTTTATTAACTCGGCTAGGTTATCTATCCTAAGTTTTAAGTTATGTGTTCGTTGTTCTCACCCTCATAACGAGAGAATGCCTTTACGTACTCACGTGGTTTCTTCATATTGTTGAAGAATTGTGACGGGCAAGAGGGTTCTCGAACTTGGGGAAATTGCTCCCTAAGTTCGAATCTAGATTTCTCTTCCTTTCATCTATTTCTTCTACTCAATATTACTTCGACCTTCTCCTAATTTTATAAACTTTCTTTTGTCTTGCTGTCCTAACTCTATGAGTATTATTTCTCCTAAGTTTATATATTTACTGTATGTATATGAATGCCCTTATATATAAAATCAATTTTATTTGTTAATTAATTTATTCATTTTTTTTTTGTTATTCAAATGGCGCAGATATTTCCACATTTGTTATTACTGCCTGCTTAGATGAATGGGAGAATGGATCACGGTTGGAATGTATTTGCATTCAAAGCTATATATGAGAGTATTGGATAATCTCAGCCATCTCGAAGATGGATTGGACCTTTTAGGCAGTACTATTCTTAAGGGTTGGGTCATCGTAATCCTGGCGGATCCAATCCTAGAGGTAGGACACTTGGTCTCTGGCCGGAAGCGCATCATTACAGGTATGGGGAGGATGATTCCATATTTTCTTGATCTCAGTCTTAACAGGCGGGTTTAGCTTACAATTTTGCCTCTATATCTGTTTTGGTGCTGTCCTTCAGGTAGGGTATGGAGTCGACCATCTGGTGAGAATACTTTCATTGTGCCGATAGTGGAGAATGCAAATCTCCTTTCCAACGTATGGTACTTTCCTAATATTCTCAAGCAGGTAAATCAACCAAACAACCAACAAAAACCAAAAAAGAAGATCTCACCCTTAATTATGGACCCTTCAAACATGGACTCCCCATCCCCTGGATAAGCTGATTCCCCCCCAACCCATGGCACTGTCGACGACCTCTGTTAATTTGATTTGGGAAAATTATGTTGAAGACCTCGGAACTGGAAAGGATAATTCTACTAATATTCTAAAATTGAGTAATTTGGGTAACACAACGAAACTTCGAATCCTTCATGTTACCCAAATTCCAGTAGACACAAACTATGATAATCTATATAAAGCCTTTTATTGCTATGGATGTATAAAAGAAATAAGAAAGCAACTTGAAGATTAAAAATGGGATTCAGGGATATCTTGCAGTAGTCATGATGAAGCATTTAAAGCAATAAGTAACATGAATAATATCCAAAGTAATTTGAATGTCATGGCTGCTCTCTGCTCTTGCTTGAGGGTACACTCGGGCACACTATTTTATCAATTTTTTTTTTCTTTTCCTCTTGGTTTTTGAAATGATGTGCTGGGCAGGCTTAATAGAAGGGCCATATAGGCCTGTTGGTTTATCAAGAGGTTGTCTTTTCCTTATCTGATTCTTTTTCTTCTCAAAACCATTCTTACTGTCCTCCCTTCAGTTGAAGTGGCTATCCTGGAGGGTATTTAGCCTTGTATGGTGTATCGGCTCCTCCATGTTGACCAGTTTTTCCGACTTTATTTCTGTAGTCTATGGGTTTGATCAATCAGTTTATTTATATTTCTGAACATATCGTTTTTGTTATGATTCTTGTTAATCTAGTTTCTAAGTATGATGTATCTTTTTTATTACCATTAATTCTTATGCTCTCTGGAGACACTGAGCAAAATCTGGGACAAGTATGTCCTAAATTTCGTCATTTCGTCTACTATATTGCAAATATTCAAGACCTAAGAGTTGTGTCCAGACAGCATGATATTCTTTTGTGCTCAGAAACTTTGGTTTCTTATAAGAGGCTCGTTATAACTGGTTTTAAGAAGCCAATAATGTTGAAACGTGATGTCATCCCTAGGGCCAGGGGAATGGCGGTGTATATTAGGACTGAGTACTCTGCTTCTCATAAGTCCTGCTAAGAATGTGTATGTCATGAGATTCAGGTTATAAAAGTTTATGGCAGGCATAACAACTTCTATTTGTGTTCAATCTACCGGAATCCAGAAATGGATGATTGTATCTTCAATAATATTGTTTTCTCACCATTATGGCTAAGATACAAGATGATTATAGAAAGGCCTCTTTTGTCTTTGTTGGTGATTTCAATGCTCGCTATAGGGAGTGGTTAAGTTCTGTTTCTCCTACCGATCGCCATGGCTTCAGAGCTTTAGACTTTGCCTCCGAATCAGGCTGTGAGAAAATCATAAGTGAAGCTACTCAAAGCTCTGGTAACTGCTTGGACCTCGTATACACTGACTCCCCTGGTGTTATAACAAGTAAGGTTGGTTATCCAGTCATGATAACTGATCATGCCTTGATTTCATTAGAAGTGAAGATTGAGCAGCTAGTCCCTGATGTATCATACTCATGTAAGATTTATATGAAATCTCAAGCTGAATGGATTAGGATTTTGCATGATCTTTTGGGCTTGAAATGGTCACAATTGTAGAGTATTGTTAATCCTGTTGTCCCTTTGAATAAATATCTAGTCAACATAATAGATAGGCGTAGCTCTTCTCTTGTGCTAAGGTACCGAGTGAAGGACAAACCTTGGTTCAATGATGATTGCAGACATGTTTATTTAGAGAAGCAGAGGGCCTATCCTCTTTGGAGTGGTAACCGATCAAATGTGACCTAGAATAACTATTCTCAGCTTTGAGCTTTTGCTGAAAGAGTTTATGCTGGAACTGTAAAGGAATACAATTTAACCATAAAAGAAACCCTTTCTGGTACAACCCAGGAACAAAAGTGGTGTACTACCATTAAATCTGCACTCTTTGGTTTAGATGCAACAGTTCCTCCTTTACTTAAACCAGATAGCTCAGTCACTCACTGTCCAAAGGAAAAGGCTACCCTTTTGGCTGATATGTTTGACAGTAAACAGAATAAGGAGAAACCCAAACTTCCTCATTCCTGCTTTCCTGAGGCTAAACTCACTAGTTTAGCTTTTAGATCTCATGAAATTAAAGCTCTGTTGATGGACCTTGATGATTATAGAGGTGTAGATCTAAATGGTATTTTGCTTTGTTTTTAATAAAGACTGCAGATTTTTCAGCTCCAAAGTTATCTGTTATTTTGTGCAAGTTAGCAAGTAGAGGAGCTTTTAGCACTTGTCGGAGAATTGGTAATGTTACTCCACTATGTAAATGTGTTTGTGGTAGCTCAAGTCCCACTGATTATCGTCCAATTTCCATAACTCACATATTATCTAAAGTTTTTGAACGTCTTCTGGCAAAACGTCTTAATAGGTTTGGTGAAGGTAATTATCTGTTCTCTAATTTACAATTTGGTTTTCGTAAAGGCCTTGTAGCATGTGATGCCCTTCTTACAATCTCCAATGCTGTACAGAAATACCTTGATTGTGGTCAGGAAGTTCGCATGATTAGCCATGGTTTTAGTGCTACTTTTGACCATGTTGATCATAAGGCCCTTGTCTTCAAACTCAATCAGTTGGGAGTGGGTGGTTCGTTTCTTAGCATTATTATATAATTTTTAAGTAATAGGTCTCAAAGAGTTGATATTGATGGGCACCATAGTGAGTATAGGAATTTGATATCTGGTGTTCCATTACTTTTCCTACTATATACGCATGACATGTGGTTTGGCATAGAAAACAAGCTTGTTGCATATGTAGATGATGGTTCTTTCTTTGTATCATTTCCGTCTCCTAGGATTACTGAATCCCTTAATAGAGATCTAGCTAAAATTAATACAAGGTGGAAATTATGGAGTATGAAGATGAATCCGAACAAAACTCAAAGTATGATTGTAAGTAGTTCAAGGACAGTAGCTCCACAATATACGGATCTCAGCATTGATGATATTTCTTCAACTTTGTATAAATCTTTTGAAATTTTAGGTGTGATTCTCGATAGAGAATTTACTTTTGAGAAACATATTAGGTCTGTGTCTTCTTCAATTGCACAATAAAATTGGTTTATTGAGAAAGTCTTTTAAGATTTTTGGTGATCAATCTGTTCTGAAGAAGTGTTTTAATTCTGTCATTCTACCTTGTTTCAGGAATTATTTTCCTGTCTGGTTCTCAGCTGCTGATTTTCATCTTAATTTTTGGGCTGAGCCATGTCGTCCTGATGGAAGGTTCCTTTCGGCAGCTTTCTAAGGGATATTTGGCTACAGTGATACTCCCAGAGAATTAATCATAGGTCTCCAGAATTCTAACTCCTGGCGCGAGTATTCTTAATATAACTCTTAAGGATATCGCATAATATTAGGGGACGTATTTCTTGATACGACACATAGCAATCTTCACCCCAAATAGAGTTTTTGCTTTGAGGGGGAAGAGTGGCGAATTTGAAGGGGAGCCGTTATCAAGGTTACCCGGTGGATCCCCTCCCGGCACCACCCCGGCGAACCATTCCTTTTGTAGTAGCGAATTAAGTGCGGTGTATCTCCCAACTGCTCTCAGTTTTGTTACTATTACAATGATTATTAAAATGCAATCTCCAGCATCTTCATCCTCTGGAAAGTTGAGTATTTAATCTTTCCAATGTATAATTTTTGGCTCCCTTCTCACAGTTGAATTAGCATAATTTAGATGTGTTTAGTGGAGCAGAGTCATCACTGGAGGCGGCCATTTTGGACCGCTGTCGTACGCCATAAATGCTTTATTTAGTTGGTAGTACGACGTCCTTGGTATTTAGCTTTAATGAATTCTAGCTATTTAGGCAAATTATACTAGTGAAGATAAGATTACACATGTAATATTTCCTCTTCTTTTAAACAATTCGATAGTATATGATAGCGCCTCGGTGATGTAGCGTATCCGAGATCCCGACTCGAGTTAGGCTAGCCTAACGCGTTTTAGTATACTTTAGTAACGTTATCCCTGTTTATACTCTTGTATCGTTTTATTAATTTAATCGATGATAGTACATCTCCTAGAATTACTACCATAATTCGATACTCGTCTCTTTTAGAGATTTAAGGATAAACCCTTCCTTCCCTGTGAGTGCCGCCATTAGGCGGCAACCCTATCTTTTGTCTTGCCATAGCGTATAGCGTAGTGTACTCCGGCTTGACTGGGATAGTGTTTCTGTCTATCCTCTTTGCCGGTGAGTATCCCGGCTTTGAAATACGACAGTAACTCAGTCTTGTTGTTGGCAACTCGATCGATGGGGGATTAGTCATTCCCCTGCCGGTTTCACAGTTGCCGGCCTAGGAAGCCCGGCTTCCCTAGTCCACAACCGAAAGTGGTAGTACAGTTGCCGCCACCTTCTCCCTTGTGGTCTAGAACACTGTTTCTCAACCTTTTTCTGGTGGTGGCCCCCTTCAATCCAGTGCAAGTTGTTGTGGCCCCTCCATGCCAACTCTGAGTTCTTACCCCCCCCCCCCCCACACACCCGCCTTCCGTCCATCACCTTAATACGCCTAGGGAAGGTATATTAATGGTTCTAGTTTGAGTAGTACCATGTACTCAAAACACTAATTTCAGGCATGAATCAAATACCAATATTAATTGGAAAAATATTTTATTTGAACACTTATCTATTTACAAAAGGAATAAAAAAACAAGGAATACATGTAGGTACAATTGGCTTTATCTTGAAAGGTTTCAGTGGGATCCCTGTGACTGATGCAAGGCTGCCAACTTGTCAATGTTTGGCTTGAAAGCTGTCAGAGAGAGACGTAAATCGCCTCTTTTTTTCTATGTCAAGGCGATTTCGTGTCTTTGACAGCAGGTACATCACCCGACTGAAACCAGTCTCAACCAAGTAAGACGTGGGAAAGGCAAGTAAGAGCAACTTCACATCTTTCCAGAGTATTGGGTACTTCTTATACACATCTTGATTCATCCACAGCTTCTGGTGTCCTCAACGCTTGAACCTTGCTTGAGCTGTTGTGTTATTCTGAAGTTCAATGAGACTTTCTTGTAGGGTGACATCAACTTCAGATACGTCAGCAATGAAGGGATCCACAAACCAGTGTGGCACAGTCATTTGGAGTAGGTCAGAGAAGCGAGTGTCCATATCATTATGCAACTGCTTCAGATGGTCAACATACACTGCTAGGTCATCATCAAGCAGATCGGTGGATATAACTGCTAAGGAAGGAAACTGTGCAAACTCTCGTCTTCCAAGGTTCAACCAGAACAGCTTGAGTTTCCCTTTAAATGTAGTAATTGCCTCCTTGCAGGAAAACATGGTGGAGTTATTTCCTTGAAGCTCTGTGTTCAGAACATTTAGCTTTTCAAATATGTCAGACAGGTAGAAGATGTCACTCTTTGCATCAACAAGTTTCTGCCCAAGTTCTGTCCCACTAAAGAAAGAGATAACACTGTCCCAAAGTGCAACAAAACGGTTCAGGCAATTACCTTTAGAAAGCCACCTGACTTCTGTGTGTAACACAAGTTTTTCAAATTCTTCATTGTTCTTTTCACATAATTGCTGAAAGAGGCGATCTTTCAGTGCACTACTTTTTATCAAGTTGACAGCCTTGATAACATGCCCAAGTGCTTCATGAAGACGTCCTGCTAGGTTTTTGGCAACCAGGTGCTGCCGGTGAACAACACAGTGCACACAAACGACATTAGGAACAGCTTTTTTTAAGTAAGCACTGAATCCCCGATACCTTCCTATCATAGCAGCAGCGCCATCTGTTGCACAAGCCACAATGTTCTTGAGTGGAATGTTGTTCTCCTCAAAATAGACCTCAAGTTTTTTGAAGATGGATTCTCCTTTAGTGTCAGTCGTTAATTTCAATGCGAAAAGCATTTCTTGACATATTTCATCTACACCAAGAAACCTCACAAATGCCATCAAAAGAGCAGAATTATCAGGTAAAGTTGATTCGTCGAGTTGAAGCGAGAAATCATTCACCTGCAGTTTTGAGATTAATTGGTTTTCAACATCAGCTGCCATCTCATCAATACGGCGAGATACTGAGGAGTTTCTCAGAGGAATAACACTAGTTACCTTTTGTGGACTCTGATTCATGACTGTTGAAAGCACTACAGCCACTGCCGGCATGATCAGAGATTCACCGATAGTATGAGGCTTACCTGCTTTTGCAATCAAATTTGCTATCTTGTAAGAAGCCAACATCCCTCTGTCTACTTTTGCCACTTTTTGGGTAAACATATGATTCACTGTCATCCTTCCTTGGAACTCATCACGTAATTTCTTGAAGAAATCTAGCGGCTTGTCTTTCTTGTCTTTATGTGCAGTCTCCAGATGCTTTTTCAGTTTGCTGGGACGCATACTTTCATTTGAGAGTGAGGTCATACACAGCAGGCACATAGGCATTGTAGTATTTTGTGGAGATTCAATGAATCCAAAAGCAAGATATTCGACAGAATACTGTCTGCATTTTTTCTTAGCTGGACTGGTCATGCTTATCTAAAATAAAAAACAAACAAAACTCATGTATGTAAGTATAAATGTATGTTTGTACACTGTATGTAAGTATAAATGTATGTTTGTATGTACATACGTATGTGGATATAAAGTTATCTTTCACAAACCTCTTTGGTAGAACTTAAATCAAGTCTCTTCCTCGCAAGTCTATGTTAAACTGAAAGATGGATCTATTATTGAAGAAGAAACAATACAACGGTTATATTATAACCCATATACCGTAGCTGTTAAAATTGTTTATAAACATCTTAATGGTTGTCGTTCGGAAGTTTACCAGTCAGCATAATCTTTGATAGTTCAGTCTTTTACCACTCTGCCTGCTAGAGAGAGGGAGAGAGAGAGAGAGAAGAGAGAGAGAGAGAGAGAGAGAGAGAGAGAGAGAGAGAGAGAGAGAGAGAGATAAAGAGAGAGAGAGTTAATGGTTTTTGTCAAGGGTCATAGTTCAGCCTTTTACCACTCTGCCAGCTAGAGAGAGAGAGAGAGAGTGAAGAGATTATTGAATATTTCACTGTCTGCAAAAATTACCTGGTATATTGAATTGAATGATGTTCAAACTAAACTCAAGCATATTAATGATTTATTTCAAAATATTACACATTTATATATTTTGTGGGTCCTAAATTTTCTGTGGCCCCCCATGGCCCCCCATTTTTCAAATTTTGCCTTGTGGCCCCTGAAAAAATCTCATGGCCCCCAAGGGGGCCATATGGCCCACGTTGAGAAACACTGGTCTAGAAGACATGTCTTATATCCAGCAATGTCTTAGGCAGAGGAATCGTTATTCTTCTGCCGCCCTAGACGGCGCTGGCATAGGAAACTATATTTCCTTATTTTGCGGCCGACAGTAGGAGGCAGACGTGCCGCCTTCTTTCCATGCAAAATATAAGACCCTTTCCCTTCCCCTTTTGTCCTTTAGTGACGGCCTAGCCGTCACAACATCTGTGGCCGGTATTCTACAATCTCCCCACTTGCCGGGTTAATTACGTTGCCGGCCGGGCTCCACAAAGGCGGCTAGATTGCCGCTTCGACCTTCCCCTTAATGGAAGCAAGGCTCTGGGAAAAGTTGAGCCTCGCCATGACGGCTGCCGGTGGGAGACGCATTAAAACTCTGAGTATTCTTCAGTCCTCTCTTGGACTGCCATCCACAAACCCTGTGACCGGCAGTGGAGCCGGCAGCATATTTTGTGGCTGGATGGAAGCTAGAATTAATACATTCTCTCCCCTTCCATTTGAATCCTCATTCTGGAAAGAAGGCAGTAGAGACAGTAGTCCCTACAACCCTAATTATTGTACTAAACTATAATGATACGGTAGCCCTTCTATCCATTCTTTCTCTTTCTCTGTCGGCTAGTGCCGCCAGGTACTAGCGTAGCCGGTAGTATGCCGGCAGAACTACAGTATAAGACTATACAGTAGCCAGTATTCCTGCAGTATAGAAATACAGCAGTTAGAAAACTACAGTATATAATATACAGTAGTATGATTTTCTAACATATACTGTGTCTTTTCACAGTCCATTGTTGAGACCGCTAAGCAAATGTTGAAGTGAAGTATTCCTTCAACATTCTGATGTATCCTAGATCATCAGAACATAAAAATCTTTACCCTACGGTATTAATATTCTCTTGTGGGAGAGTTAGTGCTAGTATACACTGACTCCAGCTCTACGTATGAGAGCTATTCCACCCTATATTTCCCTAATAAGGAAATTTCAAAAAATTAATATTGAGGGAGGTCGCAGCAATTACCTGGACTGGAAACACAGATATGTGTCTTTCCTATTGCCTTTCTAGCTTACTATTCTAAGCTATAATTATAATAGTAATGATTACTATTTGATACATGTGAATAATTATCAGTATGATAAATTTCCCCATACTCATTTCACTCTTTCCTTCCTTACAGGAGGGCAAGGTGAAGTGTGCAGCCCTATTTTGCAACCACAAAAGTAGGACCTTATATGGCCGCTAGATGTGCAGGTCTCATGCTCCCCACTGCATCGTATTTGGATCCCTGAGGTACTGGAACCCGTATTTTTAGTATGTATTATATCAATAATATAAACAAACTAATACTCATTCACCCTTCTCTCCCTGACAGGAGGAGTTGATAGCGAAGTGTACAGGAGTGTTCTGCAACCACAAGAGTAAGAACTTTTGTGGGCATACGATGTACGGGTCTTATGCCCTTGCCGCATCGTATCTGGACCCCTGAGGTTCTGGGACCGGAAAGGTCACTCCAATCGCTTGACCTTGCTGACCGATGGCTTTGTAAAAGACATACCTGACACTATGGAGTCAAGGGATATAGCAAGGGAAACCCAAAAAAGGAGAGTAAAAGGTTCCAGAAGAATGTTCAGGGACCTTACCTACCTAACAAGTTTTGTAGTGCCTACTGTTCCCTAAGGCTCAATCGAATAAGTTTGTGTCTCAGGCACAGGTCCAGTCTCCCTCTATCCAATGGTCGGTGGACATGGATATCAACAGGCACTGCAAGGCATGGACATCCACCAAGACCGGATGTCAGAGGCGTCCATTGACACCAGACAGAACCTACTGCAAGAAGGCCCTGAATAAGGAGTGGTTCAACCACCCATGGAGGAAGAAGGATCTGTTTCGATGATGACTGAGGTACCTCATCTCACTGTGCCGGCATATTAACTTATGCCGTCAACCTCTCTAACCCCAGCTCCCCAACTGGCTAGACAGTTTGGCAGGAGTGAAACGCTCCTAGAGTCGATCCAGCAGATGCTGACACTGTTCCGGAAGGAACGAGGGGAGAATGAGCAAGCTCTCAAAGAGAGGAAAAGAGAGGTACAGGGAAGGAAACGCCCTGACGCTTCCAGGGGCTCCGCTAAGCCCCCTATAATATCTGTCCTCCCTCACTGTTCCGAACTAACCCCTGGAGGTAGACGGAACACATGCCCAGGCTGAATAGGAAGTTTTATATGTCCTAGAAGTTGGGGCCCAATCCCATTGCAAAGCTTCAATTCTGGCCCAGCTTTCAGCGTACCCAGATTGCTTTGTGAGACTACGAGATGAACCTACATCCCACGAGGAGGCTATACCAAAGGAAGTCATTGTCCTCAAACATGACAAGGCCCAAGCCAACCTTACCAAGACCCAGAAAGGGGCCAGATATAATAACTCCAAAGTCTCAGCAGTGAACAAGAAGCATCCAGCCGTCATTGCTCCTTCCTCATGAGCCTTTCTCCCTTTAGGGGATAGCCCTAGACTGTGTTAGAAGAGCAGTCGAGGAGGGCAAACCCTGCCCAATCCTAAAGAAAGGTCTCTAGCTATGCCCACCTGCGAGGAGAAGTGGAAAGAAGTTCATCTAACCTTCTCCGGAGATAGCAGGTCAGCAGTTTAACGAGAACCTTCCTAGGTTGCCAAACCATCCCTTGAGAAGGGAACAGGAGACGAAAGATAAGTTTGTTGCATCCCTGTCTCGTCAGAACCACTTAAGAAATGTGTGCAGGCCTTTAGTAACGCCCCACCCTTGTGATGGATTTGTAGGTTTTTTCTCAGGTCAAAAAGGACCGGTAGAGACCATGTGTTTGCCGCATCAACAATGAAACACGAACCCAGAAAGCTGTGATTTCATCAGGTATCTGGAGCATAGACCCTTTCCCACAGGAAATGGTCCAAGAGGTCATTACCAAAACCACCACGGAGAATGGGAACCTGCTCCAAAAGTGGGGCATGTCCTCGAAGAGGAAATCATCATTAGAACTGCACAATTTCCGACCGTGACCATGATCATGGTGCCTTAAATGGTAGTCCAGCCGTCAACCACCTTCTAGATGGTCTCTCATCAGCTGGTAGCCAGTCACCTGTATTAATCCAGGCTTTGAAAGGCACTTGCCTGAAGGATGGAGGAGGACGAGGTCACGGAAATATGTCCTCAGGGACCTCTGTACAATGTGAGGTTCCAGGTAGGAGGCAGACTTTCTACTTTCGGGATCGTTGGACCTTCGATCCCTGGGTCCACAGCCAAATTAGGAATGGACTTGGTTGTAAATGGAACAAAATCCACCCTACCTTTCCAAAATTCTTCCAACACTCCCCCTTATTGGAAGAATATGCCTCAAAACTCTTGAATAAGAGGGTAATGAGGAAATTGAAGTCCATCGAAATTCCTGGGAAGGTTGTTTTATGTTCCCAAGAAGGACTCGGGCAGACCCAGAGTCATTCTAGACTTGTCTCTAATCAACAAGTTCATCGAAAACCACAAGTTCCGGATACTCATAATGCAGCACATAAGGACCCTTTTACCAAAAAAGGGGTGTATGTAGTCTCAATAGACCTGGCAGATGCTTACTGACACCTACCAGTCAATCGCCCCCTCTCCTCTTACCTAGAATTCAGGCTACAGTAGACAAAATTTGTCTTCACAGCCAAGCCCTTTGGAATAAATATAGCCCCAAAAGTATTCACAAAACTCACGGACACGATCATCCAGCACCTGCGCTCCAAAGGAGTACAGGTAGTAGCATACTTGGACGATTGGCGGGTGCGGGCAGCATCCAAGACTACTTGTCTGCAAGAGGCCAGAAAGGTGATCCAGTTCCTGGAACACCTGGGCCTGAAGACCAGTCGCTAGAAGTTTTGCTTTTCTCCAACTCACAAGTTGGAGAGGTTTTGCAGTCACAACACCTCTCCATTCTATTAAAAAAGGGGAGAGAAATAGCGGCATCTGTCAAGAGACTAATCCAACACAAGAGGATTTCAAAATGCCAACAGGAAAGAGCAATGGGGTCTCTCCAGTTCGCAGTAGTGACAGATCCGGTGCTAAGAAGCACAGCCAAAGGATACGCTAGGAGTATAGAGAAGATACGCATCAAACACTCGAAGAGATCGACAAGGTTGACACCGACCCGATTGTGCAAGCTATTGAGGCCATGGTCAATGAATAAGAGCCTAGAACAGACAATTTTCTTGCAACCACCACAAACATCAGTGGCGATACACACGGAAGCCTCCCTGGAAGAACGGGGAGGCCATCCGTATGAAAGGAAAGGGCAAGAAATTGATCATTCTAGTTCAAAAACTTTCACTTCAACATCTTGGAGGCTATGACAGTCCTCCTGAAATTGAGGAGACTATCCCCTCCTAGAACAGCCCACATCAGATTGGCTCTCAACAACGAGGTGATAGTAATATGTCTAATCGACAAAGCTCGAGTTCACCTCACATCAACCATGTGATGTTAGCCATCCTCCGCCTGGCAAGGAAGAGTAGATGGCATTATCAAGCAGTTCACCTTCAAGGGTTCCGCGATGTGACGGCAGATGCTCTATCCAGGCGAAAGCCAATAGACTCAGAATGGTCCCTAGACGCACTCATGCTCCTTTATTCTCGATAAAAGTCCCGGAACTGCAGATCGACCTCTTCACAATGAGCGACAACAAGAACTAGATAGACGTCATGTCTTTCAACTGGAACGGATGGAATGGAATGTATCTGCTTCCACCAACCAATCTCCTGCTAAAAGTCCTCGACAAGCTAGTATCCTGCAAAGGGACAGCTCCTGCAGTGGCCCCCAAATGGCCCAAAAACAATTGGTTTCCTCTAATTTTAGAATTGAAACTGTAGCTGTTCCCTCTGCCGTACCCAGCTTTATCAAAACTGGTGCAGAAGTCGGCTGTTACATTTCATCCCCGAGAATCAACAACCTGCATCTCAGGATTTTTTCGCCCTAACAGGTCTTTGGAGAATCTGCCCACTGAAGGAAGATGTCTCTCCATGCCCATTAGGGGGTCTTAAGGTTATCTTCGTAGAACTTCAGACTTCAAGGAAGGACAGCTCTTCCGAGGCGATACCTCAGGTTAAAAAATCTATCCCTAAAATAACTGAGAGCAGTGCTCACCTACTTATTCACAGAGCGGATCCTGACAGCTCACCCGCAGTTCATGATCCTAAGAAAATTGCTTCTTCACGGAACTTCTTCCAACACTATTTGAAGCAAGTACATAATTTAAGACATGTTGTGGTGGTGGCGTGTAGTTCTAAAGAACCCGTCGTCTAAGCCTGCGATGGACAGTGAACTGCTTTGTGACTTCCTAGTGCATCGGGTGCATGGGTACATTTACCCTCAAGTGCAAATCATAACTATGATTAACACACTGTTCCACATAGGTGCATATCTGACCGATAACACCAGTGCCGAGTGAACGTTGCCTCACGGTGTTCATGCATTTCCAAAATCTGTACAGATCAGTCAGATTTGGTTTCACATCTCTATTGAGTGGCATCATTTCGATGAAATTACATATTTTCCCAAAAGGAGAAAATATAGACCCTGATGTGCTTTCAATGCCGGATCAGATTCATACCTGATTGTAACTACAATTGATAATTTAGCTACAAGGTAAAATACTGAACGTATTTGCGTCTTATTGCTGCTATCTCAGTAGCAGACATATAAAGTATACTAGAGTTTTAATTAAGCCCTAGAAGGGCCCAACTTTAAATCAGAGTACAGATTTCCAAAGGATAAAGGGTAATCTTTAAGATTTACCGCCGGTCCCTATGGAGATACAAACTTTGAATCCTTATTGTCGAAGTCGACACTTTCCTTGCAAGGGCCAGGAAGCCCTAAATTAGTTCCAAGCTTAGTGGATATGACAAATAACGGTAATGTCATATATAAAGGTCTAGGGGACCATATAAGGAACTCATTCAGAGTAAAGGGACTTATACAAACCCACAGATATAGTACTTTCAAGTAATTCTCTGGTAAACTTCCACCAGGACGACATGGCTGAGCCCAAAAAACGGATTTTGAGCAAAGCAAAAAATCTATTTTTGGGTGATATGATCATGTCGTTCTGATGGACCCTCCTTCCTTTCTACAAAGGAGTATACATATATGTAACAAAGTCCCCACCCAAAACTACTCTATCTGCGGCTATCCATGCTTAATTGCAACAAGGAATAGTTCGCCGGGGTGGTACCGGGAAGTGATCCGCCGGGTAACCTTGATAACGGCTCCCCTTCAATTTCGCCAGTCTTCCCCCTCAAAGCGAAAACTCTATTTGGGGTGAAGATTGCTATGTGTCGTATCAAGAAATACGTCCTCTGATATTATGTGATATCCTTAAGAGTTATATTAAGGATACTCGCGCCAAGATTTAGAATTCTGGAGACCTGTGGTCAATTCTCTGGGAGAGTCACTGTAGCCAAATATCCCTTAGAAAGCTGCCTAAAGGAACCTTCTATAAGGATGACATGGCCATATCACCAAAAAATAGATTTTTCGCTTTGCTCAAAATCCGTTTTGTTGGACAAAAACTTTCAGTCAGTTGAAATTCTTATTCCTGATCTAGATATTTAATATTTGGCATCATCGTTTAATTAGTTCATTATGCATGTTGCATAAGATTTTTCATAATTCTAACCATCCTTTACATTCAGATCTTCCTGGACAGTTCCATCCCATTCGTAATACTAGGCATGCAGTTAAATGTAATTGTCAGGCCTTCTCCATTATGAGGCTCAGTACTACACAGCATTCTAGAAGTTTTATTCCACTGTGACTAAGTTGTGGAATGATCATCCTAATTGGGTAGCTGAATCAGTAGAACTTCAAAAGTTCAAACTTGCAGCAAATTCTTTTATGTTGAACAGGCTGACATAAGTCTTTTTATAGTTTTTGACATATCTGTTTTGATGTTGTTACTGGTTTGAAAATAATTTATTATGTTTTCTCACCGTTTATTTATTTCCTTATTTCCTTTCTTCACTGGGCTATTTTTCCCTGTTGGAGCCCTTGGGCTTATAGCATCTTGCTTTTCCAAGTAGGGTTGTAGCTTTGCTAGTAACAACAACAACAACAACAACAACAACTACTACAACAACAACAACAACAACAACAACAACAATAATAATAATAATAATAATAATAATAATAATAATAATAATAATAATAAATGGATTTGGATGTATATAGACCTACCGACTGGTTGGTAAAAGGCACTGATCTAGTTATGCCTTCCTAGAGAAAGCCCAAAACCTCCATTGTGGCTTGTAGTTGAATCAAAGGGGGTTACAGGGAATTATTTGAAAATATGCAATTTAATTCAGAAAAAAAGTAGGGAGTATTGCACAGGAAGATATATCTCGTTTTCGAAAAATTAGTTACCTCATCCATGCCAAATCAAGTACAATCGTAAAACTGTCCTACCTAAAAACTAGTAATGATGATATTATGTTAGGTGTCAAGCCCCACCTAAATTTTAGCTATGGAAGGGGAGTAGTTTTTAACAAAGATTTATATGAATATAAAGAGGAGGAGGTACTGGTCATGTAGCCACTAAATGTATGGAAAGTACACAAAGTCCTAGGTAAGTCAATGATTATCCTTACGTTCCTTGATGCTGATGTACTTTTCCTCATTATTATTGAAAATGAAATGATTAAAGTAAGACCATACAAGCAGAAGACACTGCAATATTTTAATTGTTTTAAATTTGGGCACCCTTCTAAATTTCGCAAAAAGGATAAAATTTTTGGTATTTACTCCAAATCCTACTATGGAAAAGGTGCACTTGAGGCCAGGTGTTTAAATTGCATCTTGAATGATAAATCCATTGATAGGAGCTGCGTGCTGTATAAGTTGGAAAAGGAGACCTCAGCAAATCATATTTAGAATATATAAGTGTGGGACATGGAAAAAGACTTTTAAATAAATTGAATTGCTATACTAAGGCATTAAAATCAAACCCACCTAGTACTGCTAATAGTTCCCCCCCCCCCCAAAAAAAAATATATATACCATCTAATAGAAAGCTGAATGACGAGGTAAACATATTACCTCCTGAGGCTTTGCCACGGTGTATTAACACTGGGGTATTACCCATCTCTGTACAACCTTCGTCCACCAATACAAAAAAATAGTACAAACCTCTCAAGCCATGTCCTTGCCTGATTTGATGGGGGCCCCACTTCAAAACCACTTACCTGATGCACCTGTAGTGGGAAAGGTGCAAAAACCTAGAACCTCACCATCTATTAATCGTAAAAGAGAGAGACCTCCATCTCTCTCGCCCCCTCCATTAGAATTAGAAACATTAAAGTTGACATGAAATGAATTTGATGTTTTGTCTGTTGATGTTTCTGATGAACCGGAAGATAACTTGAATAAATCAGAAGTTCAAATTGAGGTCCACCATACGCCTCGACAAATAGATGAAAAGGACACAAAGAAAAAGACAAACAAAAAACCCAATATAACAAGACCATCTCTAAAGAAACCTAGAGGAAATTATTTTAGGTGAAAAACTGCCAATAGGAAGACTTCATCCAAGATGTCTTCCAGAAATAATACATAGTTTTCTCCTTCATTTTGCAAGAGAATTGTTATGGATTAAGGGCCAAATATCAAGAACTTTAGCTTCTAATTAACGATCATTCCACCATAATTGTATGTCTACAGGAAAGCAAGCATGATGCTAACACTCCTGGTCCTCGAGAGTATGTTTGTTATAGAACACCAAGTAATCAACAAGCAGGGATCCATGGTGGAACTCATGTACGTTCGTTGAGATGTTTCTCAAATACCTGTATTTATTTGTACACCCCTGCAGGCAGTGGTTGTACAGATTGATATAAGTAGAAAATTTTCTTTATGCTCCCCGTACTTACCTCCAGATGATAACATTTCCCATGATAAGTCAGTAGTGGTGATAAAAGAACTCCCTCAACCTTTTCTCTTAGTGGGAGATATGAATGGTAGACTTCCTTTATGGGGTGATGTTTTAGCACACACAAGGATCAATATTTTATCATCAATTGTGGGAAATGAGGAGGTCGGGCTCCTAAATACAGGAGAACCCATACACTTTCATGTCCAGACAGTTACCTTGTAATGCATTGATCTATCAATAGCAAGCTCTAATTGCCTTCTCTACTTCGACTGGAGAACATTAGATGATTGGCATACTAGTGATCCTGTACCAATCATTATAAACACCAATAATGGTCCACCTTTACAGAGATTGCCATGATGGAATCTTGAGAAGGGGGACTGGGATAGATTTTGTGAGGTAAGCGAAAATGAAGGGGATACAGAACAGCTTGAAAATATTGATGATGCCATAGACTTACTGAATGGAACCCTTCATAGAGCAGGAATTAATTCAATTTACAAAACAACAGGGTTATTCAAAAGATGACCAGTCTCCTGGTAATCTTCAGAACTAACTGACCTGCACAGAGCCACAAGAAGGTATTTAACTCGATTGCACAGACGCCGTAATGACGACAATTTGATTATATACAAAAAATTTAGAGCAAAGTTCCGTCATGCCATAAAAGAAGGTAGGCTTCAGTCGGGGGTACCTTTTGTTTCCTCCATCAACAGTAGAACACCACCATCCTCTGTGTGGATGAAAGCAAAAAAAGATAGGCAAATTCACCCCCAACCCACCACTTGTGTTGAAGGTGAATGATCAGTATGTGACTGGAGCAACTGAGATTAGCAATGCCCTGGCTGATAATTTTTCAAATGTATCATGTGAAGCAGTTCCTTGTCAACAATATAGGAGCATTGAAGAAAAGAAAGCTTTAAATTTTGCAACAGGAAAGGAAGTCATGCAATACACCTATTACAGAAACAGAGTTTGATTCCACACTTACTACGTGTCTACCTGTAATGACACAGCCCCTGGACCTGATGGAATTCCACATGCAAGGTTTAAGCTAGTACCCCCCGGTAATACAAAGTTATTTATTTTAAGCATTATTAACAAAATACGGCATGATCATAGTTATCCAAGTGTTTGGGAACTAGCCATTATTTTAGCCTTTTTAAAACCCAGTAAGGTTAAGTTTTTAGCAACAAACTATCGACCAATTGCATTGATATCCTGCTTATGTAAGATCACGGAAAATATGGTCAATGCAAGACTGATATGGTATCTGGAAAGGAAGGGTATTTTATCACCTATCTAGTGTGGATTTATAAAAATGCATTGGACGACAGATGTGTTGATACGGCTTGAGTCCTTTTATGTGAAGGCTTTGCTTCCAAATAACAGCATGTAACAGATTTTTTCGGCCTTGAAAAGGCATTTGATACTGCATGGAGAAATTATATATTTAAAATCATTCATAATTTGGGATTACGAGTAGAGCAATCATTGTTCATTCAATCCTTTATTTCACATAGATTTTTTCAAGTGAGCGTGGGGGAAACTCTATTGAAGAGAAATCAGAAAGGAGTTCCTCTGGGTAGTGTGCTGAGTGTAACCCTATTTGCACTCTGTCATTCCTCAAGATATGCTCTCAACACTATTTGTGGATGATCTCTCCATAGCATTTGCTGGATCTAGAATGGCAATGGTTGAGAGAAAACTACAACTCTTAATTGACAGAATTATTGAGTGGGCTATGAATGGGTTTAAATTTTCGACAAGTAAAACTATTATTGTCCATTTTTGTTGTATCCAGGGAGTACACCCAGACCCGGATATATACATAAAGGTCAACGGATCCCATGTGTAGGTGAAGATGAATTTTTAGGATTCATTTTCGATTGTAGGCTTACATGGGTTTCTCACTTAAAGGCATTAAAAGCTAAATGTCTTGAGGCTCTGAATCTTTTAAAAATATTGTCCCATACATTAAGGGGGTCCGACTGCTAAACTTTTAAAATTTTACAAGGCCTTAATTTTTTCAAAAATTAGTTGTGGGTGTGAAATATACTCCTCAGCCACCCCAAGCCGATTAAAGATATCACATTTTATACATCATGCTGGTATTAGATTGACCACTGGATTGTTTAGAATTTCACCTATCCCAAGTCTCCTTGTTGATGGTGGAGAATTGCCATTAGACCTTAACCGAATGTTTTCTATTGACTCTTTAACTCTTTAGCCTTTTAGACTGTAAGCCTTGTAAGGCACTCAACATACTTAAGGTTGCACCCAAAATCTCCTCAACCTTAAGGCTTTCAGATGAAATAATTATTAAACTGCCTTGATATAATTTGAAGAAAGGTTCTCCCCTTTAAGATATCATCAACCCCTCCGTGGAAATTACCAGAGATATCATTTTGTGAATATTTATCTGTATTAAAAAGAATATGGCAGAATTAAACGCTAGGTCTCTTTTCACAGAACATGTTGAAGAACATAGGGAATCGAATTTTGTATATACTGATGGCTCCAAATCTGATGCTGGCATTGGATTTGGAGTATATAGGAATTCTTTTAACTGTAGAGGTGCACTTCCTCCAATATTTTCCATATTTACTGCATAACTATATGGCATACTAACTGCTACCGAGAAATTAACGTTAAAAGAGGAGGGTTATTTTACCATTTTTAGCAATGCAAGAAGTGTCCTTCAAGCTTTAGAATGTTTTAGTTATAAAGATTTATGGTAGCTTTTAATTATTGGCCTGAAAAGTATAACAGTGATTTTTCTGGGTTCTGGCACACGTAGGTGTGTCTGGAAAGGAAGAGGCAGATTCACTGGCAAAGAGTGATGCAGCCAAGTTGCTACCAAGAAGTTATCCCATTCTTTGTAACTCTGTAACGATTTTTTACCCGCAATCAAGAATTTTATTTATAATAATTGGCAACAGCATTGGGATATCTTGATTGAGAATGAGAGAAATTCCGAATGTTATACCTCCTTGTTGGTATAACATGATGCCCCGAAAATGGGAGACTACTCTTTGTTGTCTCCTCATTGGTCACACTCAGATGACACATGAGTTTCTGCTGGCTGACTAACACTAACCATATTGCGACGGCTGTGTGATACCCTTAACAATGAGGCATTTGTTCACTGAATGGCCCACATATAGCACAGAAAGAAATGGATATCTCTGTGAGGCTCGAGGTTAAGATGCCAGATTCATCCCTGCCAAGATCTTTGGACATGATGTGTCGTACAACGCTTGTGGCACTTTATAATTTATTTCAGGAGCACGTCTTCTCAATGCTATTTAACCTTTTTGCCATGTACATTTCTGGTTTTAATTGAATATTGTCTTATAATAAACGATATCGGCGTCAATGACCTTCGATGTCTGGATTCCAGAGAACTTCAAATCATTCATTCTTTCATTCGTTCAAGGCTCGAGGTGAGAAGAGCAGGTTCATCCTTGCCAAGATTCTTGTACATGATGTGTCTTACCATACTAGCAGTATTTTTTGCTTTACTTCAGAAGAAGTTCTTCTGAAAGCTATTCAACATTTAATACGACATCTTTTCTTTTATGCTTTTAATTGAATATTCTTTTATTTTTGATTTATAATAAATGATATCGGCATCAATGACTTTAGATTTCAGGATGCCAGAGAACTTCAAATTATTCATTCATTCATTCATTGTTTTCTTCTATATTCTTCATCGACATCACTATAACCTACTGCTCCTTCGTTTTTATATCCCAGAACAGCAGTGTCTGCTGTTATAAACCTCGTATACTTAGGCATTTTGAACTTTTTATTTTACCGGCTTAAAGCACAACTTCACTCACAGCATGCACAAATAGTCGTATTCTTTCACCTGACACCAATTAAGTTCCATGTCGATGGATAATGAGACTTGGGAACATGGTTTTTTCACTTTATTATGAAACGTTTTTGAATACACTTTACCCAGCAAGGTACTCTCCAGACGAGTACCATATTGTTCTTGAGAGGGTCTGATTGGTATTGACACTTCTCCATGGCAAGTAATGCAATGTTGCTTTTTCAATAGGCTGAAACTACTAGAATTTATAGAAATCTCCACCGTGATGGAAATATACTCTTACCATACGGCTTAAGACATGTCACCTATAACAGAGTTCAGTGATCTCTCACAACAATTTATGACAATCATAATACTCTAAGAACGGTCATTGACTTCGCTGTATAAAACACAAATACATCTACATACTTTACATACAAGGCTTTGAACATATACATCCATATATACATAAACATATACATACACACGGTAAATATATGATACTTTAATTTCTAGCCAAATACATGAACCATATATTTTTCCTACTTGCTATCTTGTGTTTTATGCATTTCTAACCATGATTATTGGGGCAAACCACCCGTTCATGACTTTTTGGACCCCCTTATATAAAGACAATTATGGGGGACCCCAGTTGGAAACGGGGTTTTTTGGGGTGGGGAAATATCAGATACGAGGGATTTACAGCAATGATAATGGTCAGAAATGTAAAA